>NC_088217.1:15144835-15444835 GCF_036934945.1 Oncorhynchus masou masou | reverse complement strand
TGGAAATCAAATTCATTCATGATGTGGACACATTTGAGAGATGATCTCTGGAAAAAAGCATTGTTAAGCGTCGTTATTGTAAATAAGAATTTGGTCTTAACTTACTTCCCTAGTTAAATAAACATTAAATTAAAAAAATATAATAATAAAAAAATAAAAATGTGGGATTTGAAAAGTGATTTCTCATCTAATATCATCTACAGCCCTGAATCTGAGGACTATCCATCTCCACTTCATGTACAGTCCCTTGCGAAAGTATTCGGCCCCCTTGAACTTTGCGACCTTTTGCCACGTTTCAGGCTGCAAACATAAAGATATAAAACTGTATTCTTTTGTGAAGAATCAACAACAAGTGGGACACAATCATGAAGTGGAGCGACATTTATTGGATATTTCAAACTTTTTTAACAAATCAAAAACTGAAAAATTGGGCGTGCAAAATTATTCAGCCCCTTTACTTTCAGTGCAGCAAACTCTCTCCAGAAGTTCAGTGAGGATCTCTGAATGATCCAATGTTGACCTAAATGACTAATGATGATAAATACAATACACCTGTGTGTAATCAAGTCTCCGTATAAATGCACCTGCACTGTGATAGTCTCAGAGGTCCCTTAAAAGCGCAGAGAGCATCATGAAGAACAAGGAACACACCAGGCAGGTCCGAGATACTGTTGTGAAGAAGTTTAAAGCCGAATTTGGATACAAAAAGATTTCCCAAGCTTTAAACATCCCAAGGAGCACTGTGCAAGTGATAATATTGAAATGGAAAGAGTATCAGACCACTGCAAATCTACCAAGACCTGGCCGTCCCTCTAAACTTTCAGCTCATACAAGGAGAAGACTGATCAGAGATGCAGCCAAGAGGCCCATGATCACTCTGGATGAACTGCAGAGATGTACAGCTGAGGTGGGAGACTCTGTCCATAGGACAACAATCAGTCGTATATTGCACACATCTGGCCTTTATGGAAGAGTGGCAAGAAGAAAGCCATTTCTTGAAGATATCCATAAAAAGTGTTGTTTAAAGTTTGCCACAAGCCACCTGGGAGACACACCAAACATGTGGAAGAAGGTGTTCTGGTCAGATGAAACCAAAATTGAACTTTTTGGCAACAATGCAAAACGTTATGTTTGGTGTAAAAGCAACACAGCTCATCACCCTGACCACACCATCCCCACTGTCAAACATGGTGGTGGCAGCATCATGGTTTGGGCCTGCTTTTCTTCAGCAGGGACAGGGAAGATTGTTAAAATTGATGGGAAGATGGATGGAGCCAAATACAGGACCATTCTGGAAGAAAACCTGATGGAGTCTGCAAAAGACCTGAGACTGGGACGGAGATTTGTCTTCCAACAAGACAATGACCCAAAACATAAAGCAAAATCTACAATGGAATGGTTCAAAAATAAACATATCCATGTGTTAGAATGGCCAAGTCAAAGTCCAGACCTGAATCCAATCGAGAATCTGTGGAAAGAACTGAAAACTGCTGTTCACAAATGCTCTCCATCCAACCTCACTGAGCTCGAGCTGTTTTGCAAGGAGGAATGGGAAAAAATGTCAGTCTCTCGATGTGCAAAACTGATAGAGACATACCCCAAGCGACCTTACAGCTGTAATCGCAGCAAAAGGTGGCGCTACAAAGTATTAACTTAAGGGGGCTGAATAATTTTGCACGCCCAATTTTTCAGTTTTTGATTTGTTAAAAAAGTTTGAAATATTCAATAAATGTCGTTCCACTTCATGATTGTGTCCCACTTGTTGTTGATTCTTCACAAAAAAATACAGTTTTATATCTTTATGTTTGAAGCCTGAAATGTGGCAAAAGGTCGCAAAGTTCAAGGGGGCCGAATACTTTCGCAAGGCACTGTAGTTCTAATGGTCCCTTTTCCTGTGGTTAATTAGTCCTCGGAGCAGGCTATTGTCCCAGCTTAGGCCCAACTATTGTATCTGGCCAGTGCCACTCATTCTCAAGGTCATTGAGGAGAGAAAAACAATCGACTCGGTCACGTGGCACAGCAGACTGATTATTGGATTGTGCTCTGTTTGCTATCCGATCATATATCGCTTATCATATTGGGTGTTTACTGTGTTTCATAAATTGATCAGATTTGACAGGAAATGGTGGTAAAGTTTATCCTGTTGTAATGTAAGGAGGCTCAGATTTGCTTGTCCTTCAATGCTGTGCAAAGAGCTGACCTGAATGGCTATTTTGTTGGAATTTGGACGGTCGTTTCTTGGGTTCGGCTAGGATAGTATCGTCACAGTGTTTGTTCTACTAATGAACTAATTAACCCTGCGGTGCTTGCAGTGCCAGTCGACAAGGTCGAGTAGGAAGTGTGTGTGTGGGGGCGGGGAGACTAACAGATTCATGTTGAAATTAATATTTCTGATGTACTGTAGTGTCCGATGTGATGGTAGTCAATGATGCTGTATGTTGAGCTGTGCACTGTGCAGGGACTAATTGATCTACAGTCAGACAGATAGATAGATAGATAGATAGATAGATAGATAGATATGCCCACTGACTCACTTCCTGAACAATATGTTTTTATTCATATTCAAAATGTAGCATTTCAACTGATGATGCAGTACAACTGAGAACAGTGCTCTGAGTCTGTCTGATATGTTGTATGTTGCATGTATTTTATTCAGGTGGAATCAAATATTACATGAAGACCAAAATATAACTGTTCATTTGGAATAAGAAGCAAAGATAAACAGTCTTTAGCTGCTTAGTTTTCTGTATTTTATTACCCTTTAAAAATAGCAGCACAATTGGCATTAGTAAAATATGTCTTTCCCAGCATTGTAATCTATGCAAAAACAAAATACACTGATAGAGGTCATTATTCAGCCTGTTCTCATAGACTAGACGTAACACAGTAATTGTGAATCCAGGACACTCAAATTAGTATGATATGTTACGTTTGGTATGGTAACATAAGACAGATGGTTATTTAAGGCAAAAATGAAAATAGTGTGGTTGGTCGGGTGTATAACTCAAACATCTTGCAACCAAAGGTCACAAGTTCAAATCTTATCAGGTACAACTTGGGCATTTTAGCAACTTTTCAGCAAACCCTTCCCCTAACTCCTAAACTGAACTGTGATAATATATGGCATTCAGCAGATGTTTTTATCAAAGAGACGTAAAGTCATTTGTGCATACATTTCACATATGGGTGGTAGCAGGAACCAAACACACGAACCTGGCATTACACACACCATGCTCTACCCACTGAGCTACACAGCACCTGTAATCTTCAACCTAACCCCTAGTCTAGCTAACGTTAGCCAGTTACTTAACGTTAGCCAGTTAGCTCAAATTCGTAAAATATCATACATTTAGAAAATGTGTAACTTATAATAACCTGGCATTACACACACCATGTGTCAGGATTTGGCCAGGGTTGTTCCGGGTTTTTGTCAGTAGATGTCCCCATTGTGCTTTTTGTCCCTGTGTTTTTCCCTTGATCCCCATTATTGTTTGCACCTGTGTCTCGTTTTCCCCTGATTGTATTTAAACCCTTTGTTTCCCTCAGTTCTGTGCTCTGTGTTTGTATGTTAGCACCCTGCCCTAGTGTTCTGTGTGCTCTTGTCGATTCCGGGTGACGTTCTTGTGGTATTCTGTTTTTTGTTTTTGTTTATTTTTGGTGAGTTTCTTTTGAGTTCTTTTGTGTTTTACCTACCACCTTTTGGATTTGCCATTTTTGTATTTTAGGATTTTTTCTATATTAAATTCACCGTCTTAAGTACTGCTGTGTCTGCCTCATCTTCTGGGTTCTGCTGTCTATTCGTGGCTCAGTTGGTTAAGTGACTGTTTCTCACTCCGGAGACCCAGGTTCGAAACCGGGTCCTGACAGAAACACAGAGCCAAAAATGAACCCAGAGGCAGCCAGTTCCCAGGACCTTTTTGCCACGCTGTCCCACCACCAGGAGACTGTCCAACGCCACGAAGCCGCCCTGGTTCAGCAAGAGGCCTTAAATGCTAGACATTCTCATCTTCTGTCGGAGATGCTGACTTCCATTAAGCAAATATCTGATCGACTTACCCCGGCAACAGTTCCCGTCCCAGTACCTCAAGTTCACGTACCCATGGCAGTTAACCCCTGGCTGAACCTCGTCTTCCACCTCCCCAACGGTTCTCAGGTGATCCAAGTGCTTGTAAAGGGTTTCTCACTCAATGTTCTCTCTCCTTTGAGCTGCAACCCTCGTTGTTTCCCACCGACCGGTCTAAGATCGCATATATCATCACCCTGCTGTCGGAAAAAGCCCTGGCCTGGGCTACTGCTGTGTGGGATGCCCATAGTTCCTGCTGTGCCAGCTACTCTGCCTTTGCTGAGGAATTCAAACGAGTGTTTCAAGGCCCAAGCAGTGGTTCTGACTCAGCCAAACAGCTCCTGACTCTCCATCAAGGTTGGCGCAGCGTGACGGACTATGCCATCCAGTTCCGCACGGTGGCAGCAGCGAGTGGCTGGAACAACGAGGCGCTCACGGTGTGCTTTCTGAAAGGCCTTTCCGACACTATCCAAGATGAACTGGCCACTCGGGAACCACCGGACAATCTCGAGTCCCTGATCAAGTTGGCCTCACGCATTGACCAGCGTCTGAGAGAGAGAGAACTCAACCGTAGACCTCTAGCTCCTATCAGTCCCAGCTCCGAGTCCCCACCTTTATCATCACTGGCTCCACCGGAACCCATGCAGATTGGGCGCATCTCCCAGGCTGAGAGAGACTGCCGGATGAGGGAGCGACGCTGTCTATATTGCGGCAAACCGGGCCATTTCCGTTCCACGTGTCCCGGGCTCCAGGGAAACGCTCTGTCCCGTACAGACCGGGGGGAACTGTAACGGGAAACATAACCTCCTCCCATCCGTCCAACTCCCGTCTGCTCATTCCAGTCACCCTCTCCTGGGACAACCACAAGCTTCATCTTCAAGCCTTGGTAGACTCTGGAGCCGCAGGTAACTTCATGGATGGTGTCTGGGCGAAGGAGAATGGCGTTCCCTCTGAACTTCTAAGTGACCCCATGAGGGTTACTACATTGGATGGAAGCCCTTTGGGATCTGGACTTGTCACTCATGTCACTACCTCCTTGAGACTTTCAGTTTCACAACACCAGGAATTGATGAACTTTCATTTGATCTCCTGTTCCGAGTTCCCTCTCGTCCTTGGATACCCCTGGCTTCACAGCCATAACCGTCACATCGACTGGTCTGTGGGCACTATCAAGCAGTGGGGTCCTACGTGCCAAGCTACTTGTATTTTCCAGAATTCCCCGAGTTCTACTCCCGAGTCTTTAGAATCCATCGACCTGACCCGAGTTCCCGAGTGTTACCATGACCTCAAACTGGTGTTTAGCAAACAGAGGGCCACCATGCTACCACCCCATAGATCTTACGATTGCCCCATCGACCTGTTTCCGGGCACTTGCCCCCCAGGGGTCGGATCTTTTCCCTATCTCCACCCGAACGAGCTGCTATGGATACCTACATCAAGGACTCTCTGGAAGCAGGCCTCATGCGTCCATCAACCTCCCCGGCGGGAGCAGGGTTTTTCTTTGTGGCCAAGAAAGACGGTGGGTTACGTCCTTGCATCGACTACCGGGGACTCAATGACATAACCATCCGTAACCGTTACCCGCTACCCCTTATGGCCACAGCCTTCGAGCTGCTCCAGGAAGCAGTTGTTTTCACTAAGCTTGACCTGCGGAACGCATACCATCTTGTGCGGATCAGACCTGGTGACGAGTGGAAGACCGCTTTCAACACGCCTACTGGTCACTATGAATACTTGGTGATGCCCTTCGGCCTGACCAACGCCCCAGCGGTGTTCCAAGCGCTCATAAACGATGTGCTTAGGGATATGCTTAACATATTTGTGTTCGTTTACTTGGATGACATCCTCATCTTTTCGAGCTCCCTTCAAGAACACACTAAGCATGTCAGACAAGTACTCAAACGCCTCCTGGACAGCCATCTGTACGTTAAGCCGGAAAAATGTGAATTCCATTCATCCCGAGTACAATTCCTGGGATTTGTAGTGGAACCCGGTCGAATCCAAATGGACCCTAGGAAGGTAGGGGCGGTAGCGGATTGGCCCACCCCCAAATCCGTTAAGGATGTTCAGCGTTTCCTGGGCTTCACAAACTTTTACCGCAAGTTCATCAAGAACTTCAGTTTGGTGGCAGCTCCTCTCTCAGCTTTAACCAAAGGTGGCAATGCAAGGTTTTTTTGGGGAAGAGAAGCTGAGACGGCCTTCCAAGGACTCAAGCAGCGCATCCTCTCTGCTCCCATCCTGATACTACCGACTACGGATGAACCATTTGTGGTGGAGGTAGACGCATCAGAGGTTGGTGTTGGAGCTGTCCTGTCTCAGAGGGGTGAAGACAAGAAGCTTCATCCGTGCGCTTTCTTCTCACACCGGCTTACCCCGACTGAGAGGAACTACGATGTGGGGATCGTGAACTCCTAGCGGTTAAGATGGCATTGAAGGAATGGAGACACTGGCTCGAGGGGGCTTCTCACCCGTTTCAAGTGCTTACGGACCACAAAAATCTGGAGTATATCCAGCAGGCGAAGCGGTTGAACTCTAGACAAGCTAGATGGTCTCTTTTCTTCAATCGATTCCAGTTTATCCTCACCTATCGGCCCGGGTCGAAGAATCTCAAACCGGATGCCCTGTCCCGAGTCTACGCTCCTGCCATTCGAGATGACACGGACATGCCTGTCCTTCCTGCTGCTAAGATTGTGGCTCCGATCTCGTGGCAAGTTGAGGATACCGTGAGACGTGCTCAAGCTAGCGAACCGGACCCTAAAGGAGGCCCTGCCAATCGGTTGTTTGTCCCCAAGGCAGTGAGGACTCAGGTCCTTCTGTGGGGGCACTCCTCTCGCCTCACCTGTCATCCGGGCGTAGGTCGCACCTTGGAGTTCATCCAGCGTAAGTTCTGGTGGCCTACCATAAGAGAAGACGTTGCCACTTTCGTCAATGCCTGCCCCGTGTGCTGCCAGGGCAAATCTTCTCACCTCCGCCCTCAAGGACTCCTTCATCCTTTACCTGTTCCCCACAGACCCTGGTCCCATATCTCATTGGACTTTATTACTGGACTTCCTCCATCCCATGGCAATACTACTATCCTAGTCATAATCGACAGGTTTTCAAAGGCGGCCAGGTTCGTCCCTCTGACTAAGTTACCTTCTGCCAAGGAAACGGCTGAGTTGGTAATTAATCATGTGTTCCGAGTCTTCGGCATTCCTCAAGATGTGGTTTCTGACAGAGGTCCCCAGTTCGCCTCAAGGTTTTGGAAGGCCTTCTGCCAACTCATGGGGGCTTCTGCCAGTCTATCTTCAGGGTATCATCCGGAGTCCAACGGCCAAACAGAGAGGATGAATCAAGAGCTGGAAACCACCCTCCGATGTATGACTCGTGACAACCCGTCCACATGGTCATCCTTTATTGTTTGGGCCGAATACGCGCACAACACCTTGCGCTCCTCCTCCACTGGTATGTCCCCGCACGAGTGTCAGTTTGGCTATGCTCCTCCATTGTTCCCGGACCAGGAGGCAGAAGTCAGAGTGCCTTCAGCCTTGAGGTTCGTCAGACGCTGTCGGCTTATGTGGAGGAAGACCCGTCTTAATCTGATGCGTTCCTCACAGAGGTATCAACAACAAGCCAACAGACGTCGCCGTCCCGGGCCTACCCTGCGCCCCGGCCAGAGAGTCTGGCTTTCCACAAGAGACTTACCTCTACGGGTGGAGTCTCGCAAGCTGTCCCAAAAATACATCGGTCCCTTCAAGGTTGCCAGGAGAGTTAACCCAGTTTCTTATCGCCTACACTTACTCAGATCCCTTAAGATTAATCCCACATTTCATGTGTCATTGTTAAAACCTGTTGTTTTTTCTCCCCTTGTCCCGGCAGACAGACCTCCCCCTCCGCCTCGTGTCATTGGAGGCCAGCCGGCTTATACCGTCCACCGGATACTGGATTCCCGCCGGGTGCAGCGGTCCTGGCAGTATCTGGTGGACTGGGAAGGCTACGGTCCTGAGGAGCGCTCCTGGGTTCCTGCCAAAGACATCCTGGACCCTGACCTCATTCGTCAGTTCAGGGTCCTCCACCCTGAGAGAGCTGGTAGGAACGTCAGGAGCCGTTCCTAGGGGGGGGATTCTGTCAGGATTTGGCCAGGGTTGTTCCGGGTTTTTGTCAGTAGATGTCCCCATTGTGCTTTTTGTCCCTGTGTTTTTCCCTTGATCCCCATTATTGTTTGCACCTGTGTCTCGTTTTCCCCTGATTGTATTTAAACCCTTTGTTTCCCTCAGTTCTGTGCTCTGTGTTTGTATGTTAGCACCCTGCCCTAGTGTTCTGTGTGCTCTTGTCGATTCCGGGTGACGTTCTTGTGGTATTCTGTTTTTTGTTTTTGTTTATTTTTGGTGAGTTTCTTTTGAGTTCTTTTGTGTTTTACCTACCACCTTTTGGATTTGCCATTTTTGTATTTTAGGATTTTCTATATTAAATTCACCGTCTTAAGTACTGCTGTGTCTGCCTCATCTTCTGGGTTCTGCTGTCTATTCGTGGCTCAGTTGGTTAAGTGACTGTTTCTCACTCCGGAGACCCAGGTTCGAAACCGGGTCCTGACACCATGCTCTACCCACTGAGCTACACAGCACCTGTGACCTTCAACCTAACCCCTAGTCTAGCTAACGTTAGCCAGTTACTTAACGTTAGCCAGTTAGCTCAAATTCGTAAAATATCATACATTTAGAAAATGTGTAACTTATAATAACCTGGCATTACACACACCATGCTCTACCCACTGAGCTACACAGCACCTGTGACCTTCAACCTAACCCCTAGTCTAGCTAACGTTAGCCAGTTACTTAACGTTAGCCAGTTAGCTCAAATTCGTAATATATCATACATTTAGAAAATTTGTAACTTATAATACCTTAACAAATTCATTACATATTGTACGTTTTGTAAATTCATAACATATAATACAAATTATATTTCGTAGCATATCATACATCGACAAATTAATACATACCATACGAAACGTAACATATCATACTAAATGAAATGTCTCAGATTTACGTACAGAATAATATGACATGCTCTGACACCAGGATGCACTATTTGACCACTTTTACTACCTCCAGCCTATTATTGCCAGTACAGTAGGGTGAGGGGTGAAAACATGTTTCGGTCTCAGCTTATGACAAGACCTTCGGTAAGGTGATCACTGATACACTTGACAAAGTTCATACATTGGTATAACAAATATATTGCATATCATCTGACAGTGCGTCATGTCACAATCTGAATGGTGCCGCCAGTGGTAGGACAGCAGAGCCAGGAGCGCTGCTTGTTTGAGAAGAGGTAGAAGAAAATGTGCTTTTTAGAGGGGTCCGTACGGAAAATGAATTCAATACCTTCATTGTAATTTGTCATATCCTCAAGGATGTTGCACACTTACACATTTCATCTATGCCTTTACGAGTAGATGCATACAAAAAGCAAATATCAACCACCAAAGTTTTGTTTTGCACAGTAACAGAGCCAAACCACCCAAGATCACTGGCAGCTTCATCATTGACACTCTGATAATCAGGTGGGGGATTAAAGGAGGAGGTGACATGACATACGGTGAACCAATAACTTAGCCGCTCTTTGTATCTGTCCATATAAGGTAACAACGAAAGACCCTTGGTTATAAAACTCAAGTGTCTCTTTCACCACAGTTAACATCTGTAAATATGGAGAACATTCGTATTGTTCTGATTGTCCTACATTGTAAGTACCTGCCTATCTACTGAGTTATATTTATTTACATCAACTCATAAGTCTATCAAGACCAATCTAGATAACTTTAAGTCAAGTGCTGTTGTGGGAACATTTCAGCTAACAGCAAACAATAATGATCAAATGCTTTGTCACTTGTAAATCAGCATGCATGAGTCCTTACGACTTCTAAGGCTTATCTTATGTGTAATGCATTTCTATGTTGCAATTATCCAATGCTGCTATTTAGTCAGGATCATGACAAGATAATATTACATTACAGATACTTATAATAAATCGTACAAGGTTATGTGACCATAGTAGGCCTGTCTGCATTAATAAGTCAATTGTTACGAAATGTGTTACTGTGTGTGACTAACCTAAAACAATGATAGGAAAGTCAGTAGGCTCTATAGTCATGTCTGTTTCTCCAATGGTCTCTCCAGTCTTCTCCAGTCCCCTGGCTCTCTCTGACCAAACTGAGTCGTCAGACCTGGGGACAAGGTCACTCTGTTCTGCAGTGTAGAACACAAACACTAAACAGTGTGGTATGGACAAACAGAGCAACAAGCTTCCCTTCGTCATCATCTCAGCCAAACAGTCTATTGTTAGCCTGAAGGAAGTTCTAAATCAATTCTACAAAGGCTTTAACAAACGATCCCTCACAACGGTGGAATACAACCGCTCCATCAGTCTGACCATTGACAGCATGACTGAGTCTTTTCTAGCGCTTTATTATTGTACCTCAGGAGTTGGTGGCAAAACCGTTGTTGGATCAGGTCACATTATTGCATTTGATGGTACAGTATGTTCTCTTCAGCATCCCATTATGGTTTCATATTTGCTTCTCTCAACTATTGACAATTTCATAAATTTTGTGTTGCATTTACACAGAGAATCTGGATGAGTCTTCAATATGTCTTCCTGAGTCTTCTGGGCAGTCCTGGGTTCTGATGGCCATTTTGTGTTGCATTTACATAGAGAATCTGGATGAGTCTTCAATATGTCTTCCTGAGTCTTCTGGGCAGTCCTGGGTTCTGATGGCCATTTTGTGTTGCATTTACATAGAGAATCTGGATGAGTCATCAATATGTCTTCCTGAGTCTTCTGGGCAGTCCTGGGTGCTGACGGCCATTTTGTGTTCTCTCAGTGCTGCTGTCGCTGCTCTGCTCACCTTTTTTGGACCTGGATATTTGAGAGAAAAGGCTAAAGTTCATTCTCAAAACTTCAAACACCCTTTATGTATTTTTTATTTATTTTTAAACTGGTCAATCAATAACACTATAACTTTACTGCTATAACCCTAACACCCTAATTACTAATATATGGATAAAACTTTTTGAATCACATGATGACAACAGTTTCTTTGTACTCAGAGGAAAAAAATGAACTTGAGCGCCCAAAAATAGTTCAGAGACCCAACGACGATGTGCAGGTATGTAGGTATTTACTTTTACTTTATAAAATGTTGTTTTACAGGGACAGTGCACATGAATCAAAATTACTGTAAAAGTGCCCGTTTTAGCCAGCAAACTTTTTACTGTAATCCCTGGGCAGCTTATTAAAAACAATTAAAATGACAATACAAACAGACAATGAGCACCAGCAGAGCAGCACAGAATACAACTGATAAAATAATGTGTATGTTGAAAGATAATGATAAAATAATTCCACTCTGAAACCTCTGAATTGTATGAAATTGATTAGAACCATAAAATTATAATCTGATGTGTGTAGTTTTAGTCGGAATTAGGTTAAGCAATGTATCTGTATAGTGGAAAAACACAGACTGTCTGAGCAAGGCGTATCTTAGGATTTGAACTTGTATGTGGGTGCCTAGGACAATACCGAAGAACAATTAAAACTGTGTTTGAACTGACCTGGCTAGGCCTCGGAGGAACCTATGAGAGCTCAGGGAGTACTGCTCAAGGTTTCCCTAATCTCGGGGGAATGGAACTGTCGGCTAGGCAGTGATACACAGTGGTGAGAACTATGGAGATAAAACTCACCTACTGTTTGTGTGGAAGTATGTGCGTAGGATACCTACTGTTTGTGTGGAAGTATGTGCACAGCTATAAAATGGATGTCATTGTATAATGGACTTTAGAACATTCTCTGAATAAACTGTACTAGCCTTTTGTATAAACTGAGTCTTTGACTAATTATTATTAAACCCATGGGGTCTTACAAACCTCGGGGATTGGTCAAAGCTATTGATTGATTGATAGTTATTATCATTGGGATTGAAAATTCTTGTGACAACAACAGGACACAATAAGATAATAGCTTCATCATCCCCATAGGGAAATGTTTGTTGCCGTACTATGCATATATATATACTGTATATAAAAACTATTTAGACAAGGACATACACTGACAATTAAGGAAGAAGATGTACAATTCATGAGGGCACTCTTAGTCAACTACAATGTCACACTTGTAGGCCAGCCCATGGTCATTTACTCATATACATGCTTCTATACCTGCATTGCTTGCTGTTTGGGGTTTTAGGCTGGGTTTCTGTACAGCACTTTGAGATATCAGCTGATGTAAGAAGGGCTATATAAATAAATATAATATCTAAATACATTTGATTTGATCTTCGGCTGTCCCCATAGGAAAGCCCTTTGAAGAACCCTTTTTGGTTTCAGATAGAATCCTTTCCACAATGTTTCAAAATGGAACTGAAAAGGATTCTACTTTGAACCAAAAGGATTCTCCTATGGGGACAGCCCGATGAACCATTTTTTTTCTAAGAGTAGTTGTTTTTTTTAAACATTCAGAATCTTTATTGTCTCTGGGACAAAGGAATGCCTGGTTCTATTCCTTTTATACCCTGGTGCCCTGTAAGGTCTCCCCAAGGGGAGTAGCTCAAACTCCTGGTAAAGAGGATGTCTGGGGTGCATCAGTACCTTGTGGGTTGTAGTGAGGGATCTTTTGTCATAAATGACCTCCAGACCTGTCTGCTTGAACCCCAGCACCTTACTTGTTACAGAGATAACAATTTTCCTTAGCATATTTCTCTGAGAAATGTCCATACCAGCAGATGAAACAAAAAAAGGGAAACAAACTTGTAGTTAATTGTCCCCCACGATGAAATCAGGGAGAGGACTGTGGATCTGTCTCTGGGCGTTCTTTCATTTTAAAGTTGACTGCAAAGGCCTTTGGGTATCTATGTTTAAACATATAGTAGCAGAATACACATAATACACTATGCTTGTTTAATTTAACAGGGAGAGGATGAAGGAGTGCATTACAGCTCCATACATTTTTCTAATGGAGATCGCAGAGGGAAAGGGAAGAACACGCATAACTAATGTGATCCTATGTATTTGTTTATTAGCTGCAGTTGTAGATGGAACATGCTGATATGATATTTCTTAATGTTAGTACAGCTACTGGTATAGATATTGTTTATCTGGTACTGTATTGTTGTAGTTAAAATTCCTCCTGTAAAATGTACATCGTTCTTTTGCTATGAAGCCCTTATATGTCTCACAATGTACTGGTTGTCTACGGTATTCAGCAAGACCCTGGGTTCGTACCGCTATACTTCTGCATATCATTAGTCATAGCATATTTAGATTTTACTATAATGTCACCACACAGTTGTATGGATTTGATGATGCACTTGATCATTTATTTTATATCTATATATATATATATATATATATATATATGTTGTATATATACAATATATATATATATATATATGTTGTATATATACACTACAGGTCAAAAGTGTTAAAACACCAAGAGAATGCCAGGAGTGTGCAAAGTTGTCATCAAGGCAAATGGTGGCTATTTGAAGAATGTTGTTTAACACTTAACACTTTTTTGGTTAAGACATGATTCCACATCTGTTATTTCATAGTTTTGATGTCTTCACTATTATTCTACATTGTAGAAAATAGAACAAATAAAGAAAAACTGAGTTTTTGTTATAAAACATTTGACCGGAAGTGTGTGTATATATATATATATATATATATTTATTACAGATTGGTAATAGCAAAAATAGATATATAATGACACTAAATGGAAGACAAACCCAAGTCTATTTTACTGGTCATCTGTTGTTGAATGTGTTCCTGTAGAAAAGGTGTGAAACCACAAACTGAAATATACTTTGCAACCAGCCAGGGGAGTATCACCAGTAACAGGAAGTCTGCTCACATACTAAACTACTATCAAATGTTTCTTTGTCTGAATTTTGTCTTAATGTAAAACTTTATTATTAAAGATTGCATTTACTTGCCATTATTGTCATTATTACAGGTCTAGAACATGGTCCCAGCAATGATAAAGTAAAGCCCCGCCTTATCTCAGCTCACGGGTCACCATAGCTGCACCCACCCGTAGAACGCGCTCCACCAGGTATATCTCACTGGTCATTCCGAAAGCCAATTCTTCCTTTGGCCGCCTTTCCTTCCAGTTCTCTGCTGCCAATGACTGGAACGAACTTCAAAAATTACTGACCTGGAGACTCACATCTCCTTTACTAGCATAAAGCACCAGCTGTCAGAGCAGCTCACAGATCACTGCACCTGTACATAGCCCATCTGTAAATAGCCCATCCAACTACCTCATCCCCATACTGTATTTATTTATTTATCTTGCTCCTTTGCACCCCAGTATCTCTACTTGCACATTTATCTTCTGCACATCTACCATTCCAGTGTTTAATTGCTATATTGTAATTACTTTGCCACCTTGGCCTATTTATTGCCTTACCTCCCTTATCCCACCTCATTTCCACACACTGTATATACAGTAGACTTCTCCTATTGTATTATTGACTGCATGTTTGTTTATTCCATGTGTAACTGTGTGTTGTTGTATGTGTCGCACTGCTTTGCTTTATCTTGGCCAGGTTGCAGTTGCAAATGAGAACTTGTTCTCAACTAGCCTACCTGGTTAAATAAAGGTGAAATAAAAATAAAAATAAAATGTCAGTTTAATCAAATAAAATGGTATGCAGCTTGCTGTTGGTCAGAGGGACACAGGAGGGCACCAGAACCTTACTTGTGCTACAACAGTGAGCTTCAGACCAGGGGAGGTATGTACTATGTCAAGTATCTCAGAGTAATGCTGTATTCATAACCAAGTGGAAAGTTAGTAATTACTAGTTGGGAAGTCATAACTACCAGTTGGATGCATTCACGTGGTTCGAATTAATTGACAATGCAGATTGGTCAATGACCAAAGAGCTGCGTCAACCAAAAATGTTGTGCTTTGTTGTATTTAACTGCCCAAAAATGCTGTTTTAGAGGTCATTTCGTTAGTAGGTGACGTCAAAGCTCAGGGATGATAGATGAGTTTCCCAATAGTAATTACCATTCAGAGGGGTGTTCAAGTGGATTCTTCCAAGTCGTATGTGGTAAATACCCACTTGGTTATGAACGCAGCTTAAGTGTTTAACGGCTGTTGGAAGGAGTGGAGGACCAAGGTGCAGCGTGGTATATGTTCATCTTTATTATTTGAACTGAACACTGATTAACAACAAACAACGAAGAGCACAAACGAAACAGTTCTGTGTGGCGCCGAAAGACACAAAAACAGAAAACAACTACCCACACCTCACAGGTGGGAAAAGGCTACCTAAGTATGGTTCTCAATCAGAGACAACGATAGACAGCTGCCTCTGATTGAGAACCACACCCGGCCAAGCACACAGAAATAGAAAACATAGATCCCACAACATAGAATGCCCAACCCGACTCACGCCCTGACCAAAACAAAATAGAGACATAAAAGGATCTCTAAGGCCTCCTCGGTGGCGCAGTGGTTAAGGGCGCTGTACTGCAGCGCTAGCTGCACCACCAGAGACCCTGGGTTCACGCCAGGGTCGGTCGTAACTGGTTGCGACTGGGAGGTCTGTGGGGAGAAGCACAACTGGCCTACCGTCATCCGGGTTAGGGAGGGTTTGGCTGGTAGGGAAATCCATGTCTCATCATGCCCCTGTGGTGGGCCGGGTGCAGTGCACTCTAACCAAGGTTTCACAGTGTTTCCTCTGACACATTGGTGCCACTGGCTTCCGGGTTGGATGGTGCTGTGTTAAGAAGCAGTGCAGCTTGGTTGGGTTGTGTATCGGAGGACTTTCAACCTCTGTCTCTCCCGAGCCCGTACGGGAGTTGTAGCGATGAGACAAGATAGTAGCTATTAAACAATTGGATACCATGAAAAAGGGGTAAAACATTTTTTTAAATAAAAGGTGACAGAGTGCTGATCACAATTAATATGATTACATGGACAAGGGGAACTGATACTAGATCAGTACACATACTCCACTCCACTCCACTCCAACTCCTGCGACTATGAAAAAGTAAACCATTTGATATTCTATGGTATACATTCCTCAAACTGCTTCTTTTTCTACCTTCTCTAATCAGGGACTAAATTAAACCTTGGACACCACATGGGTGCAATTACTTATCAAGTAGAATAGAAAACCAGCAGCAGTCTGGACCTTGTAGGCCAAGGTAAGATGTGAATACCCCTGGTTTACATGATACTGCACTGCACTTTAGAGAAAGGTGATTTAAATCAAACATATCACCAGTCACTACCAAAGCAGTCCGATGTTTTATTAGTCACAATTTCATTTTAAACCATTAGTTAAATTTGATTTTTTAAGTTGTATGACCCCAAATATAACAGGTGCATATTGGTATAAATGTGCAATTTTTATGCAATGTATAAGAGCCACTTCATTGAAAGTAAATCACATTTATCATACATGGATGGATAGCAGCATTGTGTTTGCACACATTTCTTGGGAAATTAAACCACGAGTCCCTCTGAATGGTTGTTAGCTGTCACATGGTTGCTTTATACGGAAGCATTAGCATTAGTCGCTAACGTTAGCTAGCAGTTTACTTTTGTTTCTGTCTAAAGTGTTTGTATTTGTATTTATTAAGGATCCGCATTAGTTGCTGCCAAGGCAGCAGCTACTCCCACAATATATGATCTGCAGATTGCGTAGTAGTTTTGTTGCCTGTAATATGGACAGTGGTGGAAAAAGAACCCAATTTGCATACTTGAGTAAAAGTGAAGATTTTTTTTTAAGTCACCCAGTAAAGTCCTACATGAGTAAAAGTCAAAAAGTAATTGGTTTAAAATATACTTAAGTTTCAAAAGTAAATGTAAATTGCTAAAATATACTTAAGTATTTAAAGTAAAAGTATAAATAATTTTTAAAAATCCTTATATTAACCAAACCAAGCAGCACTGTTTTCTTGTTTTTTAAATTTACGGAGAGTCAGGGGCACACTCCAACACTCAGACATCATTTACAAACAAAGCATTTGTGTTTAGTGAGTCCGCCAGATCAGATGCTGCAGGGATGTCCAGGAATTGTCTCTTTAAGAGCGTGAATTAGACCATTTTCCTGTCCTGTTAAGCATTCAAAATTTACTTTTGGGTGTCAGGGAAAATGTATTATTGCATTATTTTCTTTAGGAATATAGTGGAGTAAAAGTAAAAGTTATCAAAAATATGAATAGTAAAGTAAAGTACAGATATATATTTTTACTTAAGTACTTTACACCACTGACTATGGAGGGGTAGAAACTGATAGTGTTGGCCCATACCTCAGGACTGTTTTATGCATCCGTTTATGCACCCTGTGATAACCTATTGTACAGAGGTCATTGTGGTGCTAATGACTCAAACTAAAAATAAACGGAATAGGTTGTGAGTCTGTTTAGCTCTTTGTTCTGTTTCATTAAGCGTTCGGTGTGAGTCGAAGTGTGCTGCTGACATATCTTCGACGTGGTTGAAACTGACTCTGTGGAACCACATACTCAAACCAAAGAAGGCACCACTGCTGTAAGCAATAAAAAGGCTAGCTTCCCCTGCTAGCAAACACTTCACTCTGACCACACTGCAATTCTCAGTAATTCTATTTTTGGTTGATGATGCTTAAGACATTTGATTTTGATAAATCAGACTTATAACATCTGGTCACTTCTATTGCACCCTAACGGACAAATCTCCACCCTACAAGTGTGACACCTGTATGAAATGTAATGGTGTTTGGAACTCGGAAATTTGAAAGTCAGAGATATCCATTGGAATACTCGGGGTTCATTGATGCTACAATTTCCCACTGGCAAGCTCATTATGAACGGTTTTGGACGTGGGAAGCTTAGAGTTATGATGTTTCCGGATGCTTTACACTGGTTTATTAGTCCAGAGTTTGAGAACTTTACAATCGCAGATGAATAAAGCACCAGTGTTACAATGGTCAAAAATCATGGCTGTAGGGCGCACAGTATAGTCCGGACTTTAGTTCTCTCCAAAATCAAAGTTTGCTAGAAGAGTCAGACCTCTAAAATGGAGTAATGTTGAGATTAGTCCAGATCCCACACCGCCTGTAGTGTAAACACTGGATAAAATTGGGAAATTAGACAGTACCTGTCTCTCCCATTCATTTGGGATTGAGACATATAGCTGGATTTACACAACAGATGACGTGAGACATCTCCACATTTCGTAGTGAAATATCCTTGTAAGTATATCGACTCTAGTCTAGTTCTCTAACCCTCCTATGATATCTTCATCCAGGATTTAATTGCAGTGTGGACACTACATCTCACATTGATCCTGTGGGATGTCTGGGTCCCATAGTGTAACAGATGTAAATCGTACTCTCCTTGCGTTGTGTTTTCTCTAAATAAATCACATCAGCCAGAGGTCCCAGTTGAGCATAATTTATTTCTGTTGCTGTTGTTAAATGGGAAACAGCATCAATGAAACAGTGTAGCTTCCGTCCCTCTCCTCACCCCTACCTGGGCTCGACCCTCTGCACACATCAACAACTGACACCCATGAAGCGTCGTTACCCGTCACGCCACAAAAGCAAGGGGAACAACTACCTCAAGGTCCTCAGAGCGAGTGATGTCACCAATTGAAACGCTGTTAGCACGCACCACTGCTAACTAGCAAGCCATTTCACATCGGTTACACTCACCACCCTTTTGACCTCTTCCTTTTCCGCAGCAACCAGTGATCTGGGTCAACAGCATCAATGTACCAGTATAGCTTCCATCCCTCTACTCGCCCCAAACCAGGGACCCTCTGCACACATCGACAACAGACACCCACAAAGCATCATTACCCATCGCGCCACAAAAGCCACAGCCCTTGCAGAGCAACGGTGGTGCGCTAGCTAACTAACTAGCCATTTCACATTGGTTACACATGTTGTTCACTCTCAAGTTTAAGGTTTAAAGTCGTCCCTAACTATATATTTAGGATCAGATGACCGAACCCTGACTCGTAACCTCAACATTTAGGAGGGTTAAAAAGGTCTGAATTTGGCCCAAATGTTAAGGTAAACCACTTGACACATTTTATACACTACAGTTCAAAAGTTTGGGGTCACTTAGAAATGTCCAAGTTTTTGAAAGAAAATACAATTTTTTGTCCATTAAAATAACATCAAATTGATCAGAAATACAACGTAGACATTGTTAATGTTGTAAATGACTATTGTAGCTGGAAACGGCTGACTTTTTAAATGGAATATCTACATAGGCGTACAGAGGCCCATTATCAGCAACCATCACTCCTGTGTTCCAATGACGTTGTGTTAGCTAGTCCAATTTTATAATTTTAAAAAGATCATTAGAAAACCGTTTTGCAATTTATGTTAGCACAGCTGAAATCTGTTGTTCTGATTAAAGAAGCAATACAACTAGCCTTCTTTAGACTAGTTGAGTATCTGGAGCATCAGCATTTGTGGGTTGGATTACAGGCTCAAAATGTCCAGAAACAAAGAACTTTCTTCTGAAACTCGTCAGTCTATTCTTGTTCTGAGAAATGAAGGCTATTCCATGCGAGAAATTGAAGATCTCATTCAACGCTGTGTACTGCTCCCTTCACAGAACAGCGCCAACTGGCTCGAACCAGAATAGAAAGAGGATTGGGAGGCCCCGGTGCACAACTGAGCAAGAGGACAAGTTCATTAGAGTGCCTAGTTTGAGAAACAGACACCTCACAAGTCCTCAACTAGCAGCTTCATTAAATAGTACCCGCAAAACAACAGTCTCAACGTCAACAGTGAAGAGGCGACTGTTGGCCTTCTAGGCAGAGTTGCAAACAAAAAGCCATATCTCAGACTGGCAAATAAAAAGTAAAGATTAATATGGGCAAAAGAACACAGACACTGGACAGGGGAACTCTGTACGCCTATGTAGATATTCCATAAAAAATCATCAGTTTCTAGCTACAATAGTCATTTACAACATTAACAATGTCTAGGACATTTCTAAGTGATCCCAAACTTTTGAACGGTAATGTATATTCACCAGCAGAAATCCAGTTGAAAATACACATCTATATTTCACAGGGATGAAAGGAGAGATATTATCCTGTTGTCACATAAATAACTCTGTTAAATAGAATAAAAATCACATCAGACAGTTACAATACCATTGCATCTGATGAAGTTTCTTCCCTGACAGTTATATAATAGAGGCAGTGAGGGTAGGGGCGTGTAGGGTAGGGGCATGTCAACATGTGTTAACATGAACCAATTATTTTGCTCCTGACCATTTAAGGTCAATGAGGTAAGACCCTTTCTCTAGAAAACATTTACAAGCTTTCCCCATCATTGATGGTATGTCAACATCATGGGGAGAATCCTCATTGCTGTCCTAATCTTATGTTGTAAGTCATTTTTCATTCTTTATGTCAGACATTCACTATTTTGTTACAGATTATTTTATGTGATGCCTATGTTACTTGTGTGTCAGTTGTATACTAACTTGATCTAATTCAATATTATTTTCTCATTAGGTTTAATGTGGATGTCTGCTTCTCTGGAGACCTTAAAACAAAACATTGTCACCAGAGATGTCAGAACTGGTGTCAACGTGACTCTGTGCTACAGCGTAGAACACTCTGAAGAAACCCTTTGGTATGGACAGTGATACAATGAGGTGCCCTTTTTATTAATGTTATCTACTTCGAATGATGGAGAAATGACTCCTCAAACCAAAGTCCTTACAGGCTTGGAATGAATGTTTCTACTGAACGTCTCGAAAGCAACAACTCCATCAATCTCACCATTAACAGCATCACTAAATATATTCTTGGGCTCTACTATTGTACCTCTAAAGGAAACTTGAAAGTTGGGTCTTGCTACATCCTTAGGTAAAATGGTGACGGTACGCACCTAATAACAGGGTCGTAACTTTCACTGGGGACGGGGGGGGGGACAGGTCCACTCCACATTCTGAAATTCCATTTTTGTCCCCCCCAAGTTTTATCATTGGAATGTAATACAAACGAGGCACCGGTGTGCTTTAGGACCCTGCGGACGCCTCTGAGCGGTCGAGTAGGCTGTTTGGAGTGTTTATCTGACCAATTTTGGTGGGTTAAATAAAAATAATTATGTCCCCCCCACTTCTAAAACCAAAGATGTGCCCCTGCCTAATAGCATCCTTGACAACTCCATCAGTCTAACCATCAACAACATCACTAAATCTATTATTGGGCTCTACTGTTGTACCTGTAAAAAAACATGAATGTTGGGTCTGGCTACATCCTTACATTTGACCGTGATGATATGTATTTAATAGCATCCTTCAACTTCCACACTATTTCCATGTTTCGTTCCATGAGGCAAAACTATCAATGGAAATGTGTATTTCCTTGAAACAGATCAGACCAGTGGGTCAAAGACACCATCTCCTTCTCAATCTACTGATGCTCTGTCTTCAGCAACTCCATCCTCTGATCAGTGCTGGATGCTGGTGGCCATCTTGTCTCCTTTCTGTGTCATCTTTGCTATGGCTGCTCTGCTCTCCTCTGTCGGTGCCTGGTGGATCTACAAAAGAAAAGGTCTGGATTTATTATTAAGATGATTTATGTACTTATTGCATGCACATGTTGTTCTGGGTTCATTTGGAACAATTGAGGGTGTCACCACTGCTTATTCATGACAGATTGATGGATATTAATATTTTATATGCAACTGGATTGTTCACAGGTAGGCTAAAGTTCCTACTCAAAACTTGAAACAACCTTTACGTAGTATGTACATGTCTTTGAATGTAACAGCTTTCGTCTGGTGGAAGAGAAGCGGACCAAAATGCAGCGTGGTGGTTATTCATGTTCTTTAATAAATGAACTAGACATGAAATAATGAACACAACAAAGAACGACCGTGAAAACCTATACAGCCTATCTGGTGAACACAGAAACAGGAACAATCACCCACGAAATAATCAATGAATATGGCTGCCTAAATATGGTTCCCAAACGATAAACACCTGCCTCTGATTGAGAACCACTCCAGACAGCCATAGACTAAGCTAGATACCCCCACGAAGCCACACACTCAACAACACCCCAAGACAAAACACACCACAATAAACCCATGTCACACCCCGGCCTGACCAAATAAATAAAGACAAACACAATATACTACGACCAGGGCGTGACATTGAACCAACAAAGTTAAAATTATCTATATTTTTAAATTGGTTAGTCGATATCACTTTACTAATATAAATATATTTTTCTAATCTGGAAAATATCCAGCGCCTTCAGAAAGTATTCATACCCCTTGACTTATTTCACATTTTCTTGAGTTCAAAATTGATGAAATATATTGTTTTCTCATCCATCTACACGCAATACCCCATAACGACAAAGTGAATACATGTTTTTTTTACATTCTTGCTAATATATTGAAAATTGAAAAATATCTAATTTACATAAGTATTCACAATACTTTGGCAGTGATTACAGCTCCAAGTATTTCTGGGTAAGTCTCTAAGAGCTATCCACACCTGGATTGTGCAATATTTTCACATTGTTCTTTTAAAAATATATTTTTTCAGGTCTTGCCATATGTTTTCAAGTAGATTTAAGTCAAAAAAGGTAACTCGAGCACTCAGGAACTTTCACTGTCTTCTTGGAAATCAATTCCAGCATAGTTTTGGCCTTGTGTTTTAGGTTATTGTCCTGCTGAAAGGTTAATTTATCCGGGAAAAACTCCCCAGTCCTTAACAATTACAAGCATACCCATAACATGATGCAGCCACCACTACGCTTGAAAATATGGATTGTGGTACTCATTAATGTGTTGTATTGGATTTGCCCCAAATATAATACTTTGTATTCAGGACAAAAAGTTAATTGTATTGCCACATTTTTGGCAGTATTACTTTAGGGCCTTTTTGCAAACAGGATGCATGTTTTGGAATATTTTTGATTCTTTACAGGCTTCGTCCTTTTCACTTTGTCAATTAGGTTAGTATTGTGGAGTAACTACAAAGTTGTTGATCCATCCTCAGTTTTCTCATAACACAGCCATTACTATGTGACTTGTTAAGGACATTTTTACTCCTTAACTTATTTAGGCTTGTCGTAACAAACGGGTTGAATACTTATTGACTAAAGAAATTTCAGTTTTCATTTTTATTTAATTTGTAGACTGTAGGAAAAACACAATTCCACTGACACTATGGGTATTGTGTGTAGGCCAGTGACCAAAAATCTAAATGTAATTGTCACGTCCTGACCTTAGTTCCTTTTATATGTCTCTATTTTAGTTTGGTCAGGGCGTGAGTTGGGATGGGCATTCTATGTTTTTGTTCTATGTTTTGTATTTCTGGTTTTGGCCTGGTATGGTTCCTAATCAGAGGCAGCTGTCAATCGTAGTCTCTGATTGAGAACCATACTTCGGCAGCCTGTTTTCCCACTATGGGTTGTGGGTAGTTGTTTTCTGTTTTGTGTTGCTGCACCTTACAGGACTGTTTCGGGTCACGCTCTTTGTTATTTTGTTTAGTGTTTCTGTTCCAATAAATAACATGAACACTTACCACGCTGCGCATTGGTCCGATCCTTCATACTCCTCATCAGAAGAGGAAGAAAACCACAGTAATCAATTTTAAATTATAATCACAGTTTCTTTGTACCCACAGGAAACTATGGACTGGAGAGAAAGAAAAAAATGATCAGGGACACAAAACATTGTGCAGGTACGTAGGTATTTACTTTTACATGGACAGTGCACATTAATCGACTGCTGTAAAAGTCAATTTAGCCAGCCGACAATTTTTTTTTGCTGCAGTCCCTGGTCATTACTAAACTGTTAAAATGACAATTAAAAACAGACAATGAGCGCATGCAGAGCAGCACAGACTACAACAGGACAAGGAATTTCTCTTGTTAATTGGTCATTGATCTTGTCAATCAACCCTCTTAACATCCGTTCCTGTTCAGTGCGGAATGAGGCAGCGCTTGGTTTTGAAAGTGTGTGAGAAAGGGTCCTGTTGGAAACTGCAGCGGTCGAAGCAGCAAGTAACCACAATCTATCAAGGGATCCTGCTGACCGAGGGTCTGGTGATGAGCTGCTTGGCGCAGCAGCTAGCCTAGCTGTCACTGTTAGCTGCCTATCAAGCTAGAGGGGTTTCTTTGAGGGTGTGAGCTCAGCCCACAACGCGGTTAGCCCTTGTGGCTGGGAAAGCAGATTGTCCCGGGCTTGTGGCTGTCCAGATCCCTACTGTTTGTTGCCGTTTCTATCTTCCCTGCAATTTGCCCTGTCTGAAATTGCGGGGAGTAACAGTGTAGCCTACGTTGCTACCATGACAAAGACCAAAGCCGGTGGGAATATCGTTCAATACAGTTGTCTCTCTAGCACAAGTGAATGATCTTTTAAATGAACAAAAATAGTTATACAGCAGTTGTTACAACAACAAGAAAATAGCTTCAAGTGTTGTGTCCAAATACTGGAGACTACCTGACCAGAGATGTCCAGGACCTGAAGAACAATTTCTAGTTCTCCCAGGGTCAGCTCGATGAGTTTAACAGAAAAACGATGACAACAATCTGGAAGTCAGAGGATATTCGTTTTATGGCTTTTCAACTTCTGACATATCGTGGATTCAGAGCTTTCTTTAATGGATACTTCTTAAATGTCAAACATGTAGTGCACCGTAGGGCAGTTCTCTAAGCCCTCTACTTTTTAAATATTTTTACTAATGACATGCCACTTGTATTAAACAAAGATTGTGTCCATGTATGCTGATTCAACCATATACTGTACATGACAGCAGTCAAAGCGAATGAAGTCACTAAAACCCTTAATAAGGAGTTTTTGGAATGGGTAGTCAGTAACAAACTGGTCCTGAACATCTCTAAAACTGAATGCACTGTATTTGGTGCAAATCTTTTTTGTGTATGTAATTGAAATGTGTGCTGTTTTTAAATGTATTAAGTTATGTCCTTTTCTATTAATGTTCGTTATTGTGTCATATTTCATGTTCATTGTAGACCCCAGGAAGAATATCTTTGGCTTTCGCAACAGCTAATGGGCATCCTAATCAAATACCAATTCATCAAAGTTGAACTGTACTGTACAAAAACCAGGCAACGTTCTTTTGAAGAGTGTTTTGTATTATAGTCCTGAATAATGGCTAGATCTATTTAACAGGTAAATGCAAAGGCCTTGCATTATGTATTTACTGTATAGTTAAACATGTAATAGCAGGATACACAACTATGCTTGTTTCATTTTCACAGGGAGAAGTGAAAGGAGCGCTTTACAGCATCATATGGTTCTCAAATGGAGATCGCAAAGGGAAGAACACATAACAGTTGTAGTTGGAACATGCTGATATGATATTTCTTAATGTTAGTACAGCTACTGGTACAGATATCATTTCTGGTACTGTTGTATTTACATATCCTTCTGTAAAATATACATTGCTATTGCTATGAAGCCCTTATACAGTTGAAGTCAGAAGTTTACATACACTTAGGTTGGAGTCATTAACACTTGTATTTCAACCACTCCACAAATGTCTTGTTAACAAACTATAGTTTTGGCAAGTCGGTGAGGACATCTACTTTGTGCATGATACAAGTCATTTTTCCAACAATTGTTTACAGACAGATTATTTCACTCATAATTCACTGTATCACAATTCCAGTGGGTCAGAAGTTTGCATACACTAAGTTGACTATGCTTCTAAACAGCTTGGAAAATTCCAGAAAATGATGTCATGGCTTTAGAAGCTTCCGATGGGCTAATTGGCATCATTTGAGTCAATTGAAAGTGTACCTGTGGATGTATTTCAAGGCCTACCTTCAAAGTGCCTCTTTACTTGACATCATGGGAAAATCAAATGAAATCAGCCAAGACCTCAGAAAACAACTGCAGACCTCCACAAGTCTGGTTCATCCTTAGGAGCAATTTCCAAAGGCCTGAAGGTACCACGTTCATCTGTACAAACAATAGTATGCAAGTATAAACTCCATGGGACCACACAGCCGTCATACCGCTCAGGAAGGAGACGCGTTCCGTCTCTTAGAGATGAATGTACTTTGGTGCGAAAAGTGAAAATCAATCCCAGAATAACAGCAAAGGACCTTGTGAAGTTGCTGGGGGAAACGGGTGCAAAAGTATCTATATCCACGGTAAAACGAGTCCTATATCGACGTAACCTGAAAGGCCGCACAGCAAAGAAGAAGCCACTGCTCCAAAACCGCCAAAGAAAGCCAGACTAGGGTTCACAACTGCACATGGGGTGTAGCGGGGTGCGTAATGGGCGGCAGAGAAGTCGGCGCAGGAGAGCAGAACTTGGTAATAACCAGAGATTTATTAAGCAAAACCATCGGCATCCAGAACAACAAGAGTAAATGGGCACAATAACCCGTCGTGCGCTCCAAGGGAATGTGCACAAGCACTACAATAAACAATCCCACACAAAGACATGGGGGGAACAGAGGGTTAAATACACAACAAGTAAATGAGGGAATTGAAACCAGGTGTGAGGAAAAACGACAAAACATATGGAAAATGAAAAGTGGATCGACGATGGCTAGAAGACCGGCGAAGCCCGAACAAAGAGAGGACCCGACTTCGGCGGAAGTCGTGACATGGGGACAATGATCATACTTTTTGGAGAAATGTCCTGTGGTCTGATGAAACTGTTTGGCCATAATGACCATCGTCCTGTTTGGAGGAAATAGGAGGATGCTTGCAAGCCGAAGAACAACATCCCAACCGTGAAGCACTGGGGTGGCAGCATCATGTTGTGGGGGTGCTTTGCTGCAGGAGGGACTGGTGCACTTCACAAAATAGATGGCATTATCTCAAGACATCAGTAAGGAAGTTGAAGCTTGGTTGCAAATGGGTCTTCCAAATGGACAATGAACCCAAGCATACTTCCAGTGTTGGCAAAATGGCTTAAGGACAACATAGTCAAGGTATTGGAGTGGCCATCACAAAGCCCTGACCTCATTCCTATAGAACATTTGTAGGCAGAACTGAAAAAGCAAGGAGGCCTATAAACGTGACTCAGTTACACCAGCTCTGTCAGGAGGAATGGGCCAAGAGGGAGGGGTACTGTCATGTCCGCTCCCGCTCTTCCCTTCCCCTGGCACTTGAGGGCGCCAGATTACCCTGCATCACACGCTCCTGCCATCCATCACCCACACCTGCCTTCCCTCGTAACTCGCATCAGCGTTATTGGACTCACCTGGACTCACTTATCACATGTTAATTTCCTCCCCTATATTTGTCTGTTCCCTTGCTCTGTTCCCTGCTGATGCAGGGAAATTATACTAGATTACTTTAGAAAAAAATTGGTGTTGACTGATCAGATCAAATGATGACATAAAGAGCCGTTGTGTTGAAACGCCGTGCGATGTTTGACAGTGAGAATCGCAGAATGGTGAACTTACTAAATGACTGAGTTTGACTGTGTCATATTAGATTGCTTCTTGTGTAAATATTTTCTGTCTGAATTTTAATGAATTGTATGAATGATTTGCATTGTATTGTTTTTGAATTGGTTTCTGACGCTGTTCCTATCTCGTCTCTGTCCATTATAATTAAATGTTTTAATCCCCATACCTGCGTCGGCTCTCCAGCGTCATTCCGCGTGACAAAAAGCTGAAGCAAGTCATTCTCTCTACTATTATTCTGACATTTCACATTCTTAAAATAGTGGTGATCCTAACTGACCTAAAACAGGGAATTTTTACTAGGATTAAATGTCAGGAATTGTGAAAAGCTGAGTTTAAATGTATTTGGCTAAAGTGTATGTGAACTTCCCACTTCAACTGTATGTCTTAACTGTACTGGTTGTCTACGGCATTCAGCAAGGCACAGTGTTTGTACCTCTACTTCTGCATATCATTAGTCAGAGCATATTTGGATTTTACTATAATGTCATAAAACTGTTGTATTTTACAATCCAGTTAACCTTCTCTGATGCATTTGATAATTTATTTTATATAATTGTATATACACACTAAAATATAAACACAACATCAAGTCAACTCAAACTTTATTTGTCACATGCGCCGAATACAACATGAAATACTTACTATGGTCAGGGGTACTTGCCCTGACCATAGAGAGCTGTTTATTCTCTGTTGGTTGGGGCGTGATAGTGACTAGGGTGGATCATCTAGGTGATTCATGGTTTATGTTGGCCTGGTATGGTTCCCAATCAGAGACAGCAGTTTATTGTTGTCTCTGATTGGGGATCATATTTAGGCAGCCATTTCCTCATTGTGCTTGTGGGATCATGTCTACAGATAGTTGCCTGTGTGCACACCAGTAGCGGCACGTTTCATTTTTGCTTGTTTTGTTTTGTTTGGTGAGTTTCTATTAATTAAAATATGTGGAACTCTACGCCTGCTGCGCCTTGGTCCAATCATTATGACGATTGTGACAATCAATAAAATGCAGCTGTGTTTGTTGTCTGTAGCTTCTGCCTGCCTGCCCAAACCATACCCCCCCCGCCACCATGGGGCACTGTTCACAACGTTAACATCTTCAAACCTATGGCCCACACGATGCCATACACAACCTGAGGTTGTGAGGCCTGTTGGATGTACGGACAAATTCTCTAAAACAATGTTGGAGGCAGCTTAAGGTAGGGAAATTAACATTAAATTCTCTGGCAACAACTCTGGTGGACCTTCCTGCAGTCAGCATGCCAATTGCACGCTCCCTCAACTTGAGACATCTGTGGCATTGTGTTGTGTGACAGAACAGCATATTTTAGAATTATTATTTTCCCCCTGCACAAGGTGCACCTGTGTAATGATCATGCTGTTCTTGATATGCCACAGCTGTCAGGTGGTATGGAATCTCTTGGCAACGGGGGAAATGTTCACTAACCGGGATATAAACAATTTTTTGAAAGCCTTGTGTGTCACGCCCTGATCTGTTTCACCTGTCTTTGTGATTGTCTCCACCTTCCTCCAGGTGTCGCCCATCTTCCCCATTATCCACTGTGTATTTATACCTGTGTTCTCTGTTTGTCTGTTGCCAGTTAATTTTGTTCCTCAAACCTACCAGCGTTTTTCCTCTTGCTCCTGTATGGTCTATATTCCTGTTTTCCCGGTTTTGTCCTTTTTGCCTGCCCTGACCCTGCCTGTCGTCCTGTACCTTCGCCCTCTACTCTGGATTACCGACCTCTGCCTGCCCTGACCCTGCCTGTCATCCTGTACCTTCGCCCTCTACTCTGGATTACCGACCTCTGCCTGCCCTGACCCTGCCTGTCGTCCTGTACCTTCGCCCTCTACTCTGGATTACCGACCTCTGCCTGCCCTGACCCTGCCTGTCGTCCTGTACCTTCGCCCTCTACTCTGGATTACCGACCTCTGCCTGCCCTGACCTTAAACCCGCCTGCCGTCCGGTACTTTTGCCCCGCTACTCTGGATTACCGACCTCTGCCTGACCTGACCCTGCCTGCCGTCCTGTACCTTTGCCTGCCTGTGTTCTAATTAATAAACTTTTGATACTTCGACATTGCCTGCCCCTGGGTCTTACCTTCAAATGTGATATTGTGCGCACATGGAACATTTCTGGAATCTATTCAGCTCATGAAACATGGGACCAACACTTTGCAAGTTGCTTTTATATTTTTGTTCAGTGTGTATATATATATGAAGATTTTAAGACATGGATTTCCAAAACTTGTGATTCTCAATTTTCTCTCTTATTCCATTGTAACATCTTCAGGATTAATGGTTTGAATTCAGCTGATGTTATCTCAGTGGTGCCCTCAAAATGGTACGCAGCTTGCTGTTGGTCAGAGGTGCTACAACACCGAGGTTCAGCTCAGGGTCCGATGCTGTCCCAGTCTTATATTGTAAGTACTGTAGCTAACAAATTCTTCACAATTCTTAATGTTTCTTGTCATGATTTTGTTACTTAGAAATGTTCCTAAAGTGTCTTTGACACATCTTGATCTAATTCGATGTTCTCTTCTCATTAGGCTTAATGATAATATCTGCTTATCTGAAGACCTCCAAATCAACGACTGTCACAGTTAGTTCTGGGGGCACCGTTTCTCTGGACTACAATGTAGAACACCATGAAGAAATCATTTGGTGCAGACAGCGACGCGACAAGGTGCCCTTCCTCATAATGTCTACTACCACAAAGACTGGAGGAGGGAATATTCAACATAAAGGTTCTGGAGGTTTTTCTACTAAACATCTCCAAAGCAACAAGTCCATCAGTCTGATCATCAACAACATCACTGAATCTGTTCTAGGACTCTACTATTGTACTTCTAATGGAAAGGTTTAGTCTGGCTGCATCCTTAGCTATACTGGTGATGGTATGTACTAAATAGCGTAATTTAACTTTCTTGCTATTTCTCTGAATAGATTGATGAGTAAAGTCTATCAATGGAAATGTATATTTCCTTGAAATGGATCAGACCAGTGGGTCAAAGACATCGTCTCATTCTCAGTCTACTGATGCTGTCTTCAGCAACTCCATCCTCTGATCAGTGCTGGATGCTGGTGGCCATCTTGTCTCCTTTCTGTGTCATCTTTGCTATGGCTGCTCTGCTCTCTGTCGGTGCCTGGTGAATCTATAAAAGAAAAGGTAAAGCTTTTTTACGAAAAGGGATTTGTTATTGGCATGCAAGTGTTGTTCTGTGTTTATTTGGAAATATTGGAGGGTTGACCACTGTTTATTCATGATTGATTGTTCAGAATATTTGATATTATCAAATTAAATATGTTTTTGTATATTTTGTAATTCTCTTCAACTACTTTGCTCCATGTTTATGCAAAAAATCTCGGATAAAATAACATCTAATTAGCATAATAAATAAATCCTCATACAAATCCATCAGTTTAAGATAGATATTTTGCATTATACGCGTCTCAATCCACTGCATCCGCCTATGTCACAATTCCGCATCTGCAGTGAAAGGTGACAGAGCTGGAGCGGTGTTTGTCAGACCATGAGACACCCCGAAAATCTGTGTTCTCACAAAATCGTATGAATGGTTTGGCCTCTCACGAACACAATGTTATTAACCGTTTTGCTTTACGACCCCCACAAGCATCTTGGGTCTCATCTGAAGTCTGTATAGCCGATTTGCCAACTTCTGTCTGTAGTGTCCAAACAGTTTGGGCCACACACTAATATGACCCCTCTGTGGAAAGGTGATATTCTCACGACCATGTACATGTTCTGCTCTAGGACGCCTGCAAGGCTCACAAGACTTGTCTGAAGGTCCCCCGGCACCAGTTTAAAAAATGAATGGAAGTACAGTATATTTGGAGACTGGTTTAGTGCCAAAAATAAGGGGTTAAATACATTTTAAAAATGTATTTCCTGATCAGTCTCATATCTTTCAGATACAGGACAGACACCTCAGAACAAACTTGCTTTAGATTTTTTGTAGTAAATCTGTTATTCGATGCATTTGCATGGGCTGATAACAGTAAGGACAAAAATTATGAATATTCTTTTTCCTTTTTGGGGGGGGATTCTTCAAGGGGTCTTAAGATTCATAATCAAATAGCAAAATTATCCTTCCTATGACCTTATTAAAACAATTCCATTTAGCTTAGTGGCAACCCCCCCCCTGCGCTATTTGATCCTCTGTGAGAGAGGTTGGCATGCTAATGCTAGTTTGGTTGAGCTTGGGATTTCCTACTTGACAGTTTTTTTTCCCCTTACAGACAGAGGATGAAGGACTGACCTACAGTACATTACACTTATCTAACAAAGGTCAAAGAGGCAAAGGTAGGTATCCGATGCAACACATTTTAAGGGTAGAGCGATGTTTGGTCTGACTCAGAAGGTGCCAACAGTTTTACCACAAGAAGTAAATATAAAAGTACTATTCTAATATTAAAATAAGCAAACGAGGCAGATCTGTTGATAATAAACTAATATTGAGGTGTCATGGGGGCTCGTTCCTTAAATGTGTTGCAACGTACTGTTGTTGGGAAAATGGCGGAATGGTAAGTCACATGTGTTAGTTACAGTGCTTGGTAATAAAACCCTGTTTGAATTCATTCTGCTTCCAGTGTTGTACTTGCTATCCACACCACATTGCTATTACCTAATGTACTACTACTACTAAATATTAGACCACTTTAAATTAGACTACTTTTGAGTACCAAAAACATTGGAGTTCATTATCGCTGAGAAATGTACATAATTAAGAAAAAGATGACTATACAGTGTCTATTGTAACTGATTCTTCTTACATGTCATCCTTGCAGACTATATCTGTATTTCTGTGCATGGGTTTACCATGAATGTGAGAAACCACATTTCCAACCACTGAGAATCACATAGGCTGGTGTCAACAGGTTGCTGGCTTCTCACATCTCTCAAACATAGGTCTTCTCATAAAGACGCTGTTTTCTTCATCATTATGAAGTACAGGATGTTGTTTCCAACCACAACAGCTTTTGTTAGACCAAGAGGTTGACATAGCAAGCCACACAAGGCCAGCATACATGTACAACAACACAAATGTATATGAATATATACAGTACCAGTCAAAAGTTTCATTCAATGGTTGTTTTTTTGTTTCTACAATTTTCTACATTGTAGAATAGTGAAGACATCAAAACTTTGAAATAACATACGGAATCATGTAGTAACCCAAAAAGTGTTTAAAAAAATCGAAATATATGTTATATTTGAGATTCTTCAAAATGTCCAACCTTTGCCTTGATGACAGCTTTGCACACTCTTTGCATTCTGCTAACCATGTTCACCTGTAGAAAATAGTAAAAAATAAAGAAAAACCCTTGAATGAGTAGGTGTGTCCAAACTTTTGACTGGTACTATATAAATAAGAGAGGTACTAAATTACTGTTGGAGTACTCTCATTAAATAAACCCCCAATAAGTGTAATTTTAGATACATGTGTATAGTCTGGAAAGACCACTTCACATGTTGGGTGAACATATTGTACTGCAGCCACTTTGAGAAAGGGGGACACACTGAACAACTCATTTAAACACTAAAGGTGTGTGAGGAAAAAGGTCTGGAACAAATGCATGTAGTTGTCACGGCATTCATCGGAAGAAGAGGAATCGTCATACCAAAATGCAGCGGGGTACGTGTTCATCTTTAATATACTGAACTGACCACTAAGATACAAAATAGGAATAGCTGAAACAGTTCTGCAAGGTGCAACAAACACTAAACAAAAAATAACCACCCACAACTAACAGTGGGAAAACAGGCTACCTAAGTATGGATCTCAATCAGAGACAACAAAAGACAGCTGTCCTTGATTGAGAACCATACCCGGCCAAAACATAGAAATACCAAACCTAGACATACAAACATAGAATGCCCACCCACATCACGCCCTGACCAAACAAAAAATAGAAACATACAAAGCAATTTACGTTAAGGGCGTGACAGTAGTGCATCACTATTATCCATTTACCAGGACTGGAGGAGTTGGAGATATGTTACAACAACCTCCCTGACATATTACTTAAGATTAAATTACATTAAATCATAGCTTTGAAGCCGGAGAATGTGGAGGCTTGTGTGAGAGCGATCTGTGTCCTGCACAACTACATCAAGAGGAAATTCCAGGGCAAGGGGAGCAAGGGGTCGCAAAGGTCAACCCTGGTGGAGGAGAGGCGTCCAAGAGCAGGCCTGCAGGAGGTCACCCAGGCAGGGGGCAACAACACCACCAGGGTGGCAAAATTAGTGAGGGAGACCCTGACGGAGTACCTCATCTCTGAAAACGGGTGCCTTTCCATGGCAGAACGACGTCTGATCCTACTCTCCTTCATAATGTCACTCAGAAATCAAACTGCTTTTTCAAGAGCCACCCACCACTTACCAAAAAGAACAAAGTAAATTCCATTACATCACATGGTGTGTCTTATTTCTCACCTACATTGCATTCCCCAATCAGTAAAAAGTGAAGCTTATCCAACTTCATTAAAAAACAGGTTATCACATGGATGTTTGGAAACAAAAGTGACAAAAGTGTACATAAGAGGGATAAAAAAATATTTGAAAAAGAATACACTACTACTGAGCCAATTACAAGGGCCACCAAAGTCATACAGACGTATCCGTTGAATTATTTATATTCATAAGGAAGTAGAGTATGTGCATAACAACAGTTGACATGGAGAGATGTAAGCTGTCAGATGTGAATCGTTTCCCCAGTGACATTTAATAGTTCATGTTGAATTGTAGGCCTGTTATAATAACATTGTTAGAACATAAGATGAAAAAAGTTGTGATAAATAAATAAGCTAGATATGTTAGACTACACTATTATAGCCGTAGTTGAGTATATAGCCATAATTATAGTTAAAATTGGAGATGGAAGCCTATTGGAGGAAACTGAAATAAGACAAACTTTTCAAAGTCACAGTAGTCACATTGGGGAACGAATCAGTACAGAGTTCTCTGGTGTGTACATCAACCAATGTTAATTTCATCACAAGAGCGGTTGTTGATATAAAAACTAAAACCTACAAAAACACCCTGTCTGTCAGTAAAGATGTTTTCATTTTTCTCCACCATTGAAGTTAAGCTCACTGATACTAACACACCACAAACCTCAGGAACACTAATAGTAGAGAAATAGATCTGTTCCCTTTTCATAAGACCACATCATTCAGTGAAGACAAATATTAGAAGTGTATGAACAAAAGAGGGCACTGTAACACAAATAAACATTTGTGGCCAAAAAAAGTTGGGCTTCACAGCTAGGGCTTGATTCATTTAATACAGGGATGGGTAACTGGCGTCCATCAAATTAAATGTTATTGGTCACATACACATATTTAGCAGATGTTATTGCGGGTGTAGTGACATGCTTGTAGGCCCGCAGACTAATTTCATTTTTTTAAATTAATATATGTATATGTACAGTGCCTTCAGAAAGTATTCAGTCCCCTTGACTTTTTCAACATTTTGTTACGTTACAGCCTTATCCTAAAATGTATTAAATAAAAAAATCCTTAGCAATCTACACAAAATATTCCAGAATATCAAAGTGAAAACCGTTTTTTTTTTAAATTACATTTTTGCAAATGCATAAAATAATTTGAACAGAAATACATTATTATAAGTATTAAGACCCTTTGCTATGGGACTCTAAATTGAGCTCTAAATTGAGCTCAGGTGCATCCTGTTTCCATTGATCATCCTTGAGATGTTTCTACAACTTGGAGTCCACCTGTGGTAAATTCAATTGATTGGACATGATTTGGAAATGTATTATTTCTGTTTTTTATTATTTAATAAATTAGTAAATGTCTAAAAACGTCTTTATGCTTTGTCATTATGGGGTATTGTGTGTAGATAGATGAGAGGGAAAATAACAATTTAATCAATTTTATTATAAGGCTGTAACCTAACAAAATGTGGAAAAAGTCCAGGGGTTTGAAATACAGTGCATTCAGAAATTATTCAGACACCTTGACTTTTTTGGTCAATCTACACGCAATACCCCATAATGACAAAGCAAAAACAGGTTTTTAGAAATCTTTGCTAATTTATTACAAATAAAAAACTGAAAAATCACATTTACATAAGTATTCAGGCCCTTTGCTCAGTACTTTGTTGAAGCACCTTTGGCAGCGATTACAGTCTAGAGTCTTCTTGGGTATGATGCTTCAAGCTTGGCACATCTGTATTTGGTGAGTTTCTCCCATTCTTCTCTGCAGATCCTCTCAAGCTCAGTCAGGTTGGATAGGGAGCGTCGCTGCACATCTATTTTCAGGTCTCTCCAGAGATGTTCAATCGGGCTCTGGCAGGGACACTCAAGGACATTGAGAGACTTGTCCTGAAGTCACTACTGTGTTGTCTTGGCTGTGTGCTAAGGGTCAATGTCCTGTTGGAAGGTGAACCTTCGCACCCAGTCTGAGGTCCTGAGCACTCTGGTGCAGGTTTTCAGTCAGGATCTCTCTGTACTTTGCTCTGTTCATCTTTGCCTCAATCCTGACTAGTCTTCCAGTCCCTGCCACTGAAAAACATCCCCACAGCATGATGCTGCTACCACCATGCTTCACCGTAGGGGTGGTGCCAGGTTTCCTCCAGACGTGACGCTTGGCATTTAGGCCAAAGACTTTCATCAGACCAGAGAATCTTGTTTCTCATGTACTGAGAGTCTTTAGGTGCCTTTTGGGAAACAGCAGGTTGTCATGTGTCTTTCACTGAGGAAAGACTTCCGTCAGCCCACTCTACCATAAAGGCCTGATTGGTGAAGTGCTGCAGAGATGGTTGTCCTACTGGAAGGTTCTCGCATCTCCACAGAGGAACTCTAAAGCTCTGTCAGTGACCATTGGGTTCTTGGTCCCCTCCCTGACCAATGCCCTTCTCCCCCGATTGCTCAGTTTGGCCAGGTGTCCAGCTCTAGGAAGGGTCTTGATGGTTCCAAACTGCTTCCATTTAAGAATGATGGAGGCCACTGTGTTCTTGGGGACCTTCAATGCTGCAGAAATGTTTCGTAACCTTCCCCATATCTGTGCCTCGACACGATCCTGTCTCGGAGCTCTATGGACAAATGGTCTGAATACTTATGTAAATAAGGTATTTTAAAAAATGGATACATTTGCAAACATTTCTAAAAGCCTGTGTTCGCGTGGTCATTATGGGGTATTGTGTGTAGATGGCTGTGAATTTGTCCATTTTAGAATAAGGCTGTAACATAACAAATTGTGGAAAAAGTCAGTGTCTGAATACTTTCCGAAGGCACTGTATCTGTGACCAACAGACGCTTATCTGTATTACCAGTAATGTGAAATCCATTGATTAAGGTCTAATACATATATTTAAATTGAATTGTTTCCTTATATGAACTGTAACTCAGTAAAATCGTTGCATGTTGCATTTATATTGAGGACAAGTGAGCTAGTTTTCCATAAACTTTTAATAATTTAGGATTTTATCACTTGACATATCAATCCTATATTGGGAAGGATCCTATAAATCAAAACTGAATGCCTGTAACACTCCGAATAAATGAATAATGTGCATTTGAAGATGTCTCTTTTTTGTCATGCAACTACAATACAGGCGGGATGTCTAAACAAAGTCAATTCTGAATGTCAATAGATTTTTAGATTAATTCTCATCAATGACAACGGTCTAGAACTGATTTACCACTCAACTGTCTAGTATCCGGGTTAATGATTATATAATTGACTAAGTGTCTCTTTCCTTGTAGAATGTTGACAGCTGAAAAGAAAACATTGTATTGCTATGATGCTCAAACTTAACTTAATAGCTACATTCACCGACACAGGATAAACTTTAACCCTCATGCTGGCCCTGACCAAACAGGTAAGTTGCCTCACTTTAGCTGCATTTCTCCACATGGCCAGACAAACAAAACTTCTGGAAAACACTACCCAACAGGCGGGGGCGAAGGACACCGTCTACCAGCCGCCCCCCGCGGACTAGCTCGGTTGCTAGAACACGGTGTCACCCCCTCCTGCTCTGTACCGGAGAAACCCGTGGCTGACAGATGAGGGCGAGGACACTTGTGTACGAGCTTGTTTGAGTTAACGACATCGTGTGCTAGCTAGCTTAATAGCTAACATACGGTTGCGCCCCCGTCTGCTGTGAGTCCTCCTTGATAGCTCGCTGGAGCGACAGTGCTCAAGAAGCGGGGCAAAGGAACACAGTCTACCGTGTATGTCTAGCATGCTACCATTATCGCCACAGACCCTCCGTCTGTGGTTTATCTAACGCCACCTACTGTACTGGAGGCCCCCCATGCCTGTACTAAATTTATATTTTACCAAATTAAGTATAAAGAGGGGTTCCTACAGATGCAGGAATGTCCCGAATGCGGGCCGCAATTGCACCCTTCTCGAAAACCTTGTTTATCTTGACCTTCGGCTCCAAAAACTGCTCAAACAGACCAGTCGATTTGCACTGACGTGCTCGAACGTGTGCGTCCTCGCTATTCAGTGACAAAGATGGCGGCCGCCGCCGGATCAGGTAATCTAATTTCCCGTTCACACATATGTGATATTCATTTGAGGAGCTTGTATTTTACGTTTAATGTAATAGCTATATTACATTCCGTTATGAAACATTAATCTCAAAGACATTCCACAATTTCCCGAGACATGGTTTACTCGATGAATGTGGATGAGTTCGCTCAGCCAGTATTGCTAGCTACTAACTAGCTAACGTTAGCACAGTTTGCTCTTCTCCGACTATTTGTAACTCTCGACCAACTCACTTGGTGTATTTAAAATATTAATTGATTCTTCCATAATTTGTATATAAAATATTGTATTTGTTGTTCTAGTGTGGTTTAGCCATCGTCTGTGTATTCGTCTGACTTACTAGCTAGCCTATTCAACTGCAGCGTCATGTTTCTGCGCAGCTAACGACGCTAACATTACTAGTAACGTTAGCTGGTACCAGTGGCAGCTGAACCGGAGACAACTTACAAATCGAGCTTGGCGGAACTAGTATACATGTTTCGAATAACTGAAATAGCTAACTATAGCTGGCATCTGTCAAAATGCATTTCTCCAACTGTTTATTAACGGTTAGTTAAGTCAACGGGGTGGGTATAATTTGTGGAACGTTCCAACAGGAATCTGTTCCAAAAACGTAATAAAGTAAAACGTTGCCAACAAACAACGCATACAAAGTAACTTAGCACGATCAATTCACCTAGCTAACTAGCTGCCGCATAGGCAACAACTCTAAACTTAATGAAATAGCCCAGGCCATACCCGGTATCTTATTCGGCCGCTATATAACTTTGGATGCGTTGTTTGTTGGCAAGGTTATTTACCTAGTTATTGGAACAGATTCATGTTGGAACGTTCCACAAATTATACCCACCCAGTAAAATGAAAAGTAATGAGAACTAGCTAGTTATCTGTTATAGATAAGAGTAGTTTTACATTGTTAACTAGGTATCCCCCTTCCCTTTTCGATACCTAACTAGCAAGTGCACTTTGGCCATCAGCTACACACCCACAACTTGAGAAAGTGATGGCTATGGCAATTGCATGTGTCAGATTCAGAGGTGCGTGAATAATATAGGACAGCTAGTTACTTGGTTCCTACTAATAGTATTTGATTAGCTAACATACAATTAGCTGAGGAGGGTTGTGTTAAGAATCAAAATTCATAGAATTAGGCCTAGCTACATGTTGGCCTAACATTTTGATGAAAGGAATGGAACAATCTAACAGAGTACTGCAGTTTTGCTCCACACTGCAGTTTTGCTCCACACATTATAGATCCTAAGTGACTTAAAACCTCTCAAGCATCATCCGGTTTTTACCGTTCATGTCTTCCTGTATAAACTGTATTACAATGAACAGTATTTTCAACCTTGCTCCACCTTGCATTTTTTATGAACAATTCAACAGAACCCATTGAGTCAACTTGGCACCCTGGTCTGTGTGCAAAGCAGTGAATTTTCAGTTTACGTTGTAGTAACTACTAGATATGTGTGGTTGAAAAATGTCTGCTTTGAACCTTTGTATGTTTTAAAAGTCATCAAAGTTCCCCGTAACTTCCGGCTACTGGAGGAGCTGGAAGAGGGCCAGAAGGGTGTTGGAGACGGGACAGTGAGCTGGGGACTGGAGGACGACGAGGACATAATGCTGACTCGCTGGACAGGCATGATCATAGGGCCTCCCAGGGTAATGGAAAACCAATGACGCACCCACACAAACGCCATAAGGCCTCTCAGGGTGACAGACCAAACACCGTCACGCCACAGAAATCCTTGCTTTCTCAGTCCTGGTTTCCTCAATTCTTCTGATGTGCATTGTATTTCCTTCTCTAAATTCTAAGCATTGAGGAAGTGAGAAAACAAGGACGTCGCAAATGGATTTGACAGCTAATGCCATTTTCTGACACAGCAACTGTCGCTTTTCACATCTATAGCCACAGTTGACGATCAATATGGAGTCACTCTATTTTAACCCCAATTGAGGAATGGAAACATGGAACATTTTGATTTTAGAGGATGGGCTGCTGCTCAATCATAGCCAAGAACACTGCTTCAGCTAAACCATGCACACCGCAGGTCAGCTCTAAACCATGCTCAAGTAGCAGGTGAAATCGCTAGCTAGTTAGTTAGCTGTTTGCACTAATAGCAGCCATCATTGTGTGATGTCACCCGCCCTGAGACCTAAAGTAGTGTTGCCCTCGCCCAACCTAAACCATGATTTTGTCAGCTTATGAAGTACATGTGTTTTTGTTGTTGATGCTTGTGAGCATGAACAAAGAGGGTAAACATAGCATAAATCGCCTTTCTCCCAGTGGAGGAACCAATAATTTACAGTGCCTTCTGGAAAGTATTCAGACCCCTTGACTTTTTCCACATTTTGTTACGTTTACATCCTTATTCTAAAATAGATTAAAAAAATAATAATCCTAAATCTGCCCACAATACCCCATAATGACAAAGCGAAAATAATTATTCAGCTCCTGAGCTATGTGACTCGATATTGAGCACAGGTGAATCCTGTTTCTGTTGATCATCCTTGAGATGTTTCTACAACTTGATTGTAGTCCACCTGTGGTGAATTGATTGGACATTTGGAATCAAGCCAGTCTATATAAGGTCCCACAGTTGACAGTGCATGTCTGAGCAAAAACCAAGCCATGAGGTCAAAATAATTGTTTGTAGAATTCCAAGATAGGATTGTGTTGATGCACAGATCTGGTGGAGGGTATCAAAACATTTCTGCAGCATCGAAGGTCCCCCAAGAACACAGTGGCCTCATTCATTCTTAATTGGAAGATGTTTGGAACCACCAAGACTCTTCTTAGAGCTGTCCGCCCGGCCAAACTGAGCAATTTGGGGAGAAGGGCCTTGGTCAGGACAGAGTTCCTCTGTGGGGGTGGGAGAACCTTCCAGAAGGACAACCATCTCTGCAGCACTCTACCAATCAGGCCTTTATGGTAGAGTGGCCAGACAGAAGCCACTCCTCAGTAAAATGAACCTGTTAGCCAGCTTGGAGTTTGCAAAAAGGCACCTAAAGGACTCTGACCATGAGAAACAATATTCTCTGGTATGATGAAAACAAGATTGAACTCTTTGGCCTGAATGCCAAGTGTCACGTCTGGAGGAAACCTGGCACCACCCCTACGGTGAAGCATGGTGGTGGCAGCATCATGCTGTGGGGCTGTTTTTCAGGGACTGGGAGACTAGTAAGGATTGAGGGAAAGATGAATGGAGTATAGTACAGAGAGATCCTTGATGAAAATTTGCTCCAGAGCGCTCAGGACCTCATTCTGGGGAGATGGTTCACCTTCCAACAAGACAATGACCCTAAGCACACAGCCAAGACAATGCCGGGTTGGCTTCGGGACAAGTCTCTGAATGTCCTTGAGTGGCCCAGCCAGAGCCCAGACTTGAACCAGATCTAACATCTCTGGAGAGACCTGACAGTAGCTGTGCAGCAACTCTCCCCATCCAACCTGACAGAGCCCGAGAGGATCTGCAGAGATGAATTTTTAGAAACAACCCAAATACAGGTGTGCCAGGCTTGTAGTGTCATACCCAAGAATACTTGATGCTATAATCGCTGCCAAAGGCGCTTCAACAGAGTACTGAGTAAAGGGTCTGAATACTTATGTAAATGTGATATTTCAGTTTTTATTTTTATAAATTAGCTGAAATTTCTAAACCTGTTTTTACTTTGTCATCGGATGTTGATTGATGATGGAAAAAAGCTATTTAATACATTTTAGAATAAAGCTGTAACGTAACAATGTGAAAAGTCAAGTGGTCTGAATGCTTTCCGAAGACGCTGTGTGTATCTCACTCACACACACCATTGGGAGGAACATACCATGAGCGTGACAGCAATATAATTGAAATAGAGAAATTCAAATTCTATTGGGACAGCCACAGGCGTTCTGCAAACAAAGGAAGAAACATCCATGAGTCAAAGAACCACACGCTTTCTGTCCCAGATGCACCTCTGTTTTGCAGGCTCCTTTTAATTAACAACATAGGCCAATACTAAACTGGAGCCAGCAGGCCAATCATAGGCCTTCAACAAGCTTACTTACTGTCATGGCTCACCGCTCATGATGATAACCAAGACAGCTACCCACTACCACGTGACAAATAAACTTTGATTTGATTTGACAGCTACCCACTACCATGCAGGCTTTATCTTGAACCAAAACCTGTTTCAGGAATTAAATCTTGCCTTCTTTCTGATGTCTTTCTTCCAGACAATCTACGAGAACAGGATGTACAGTCTAAAGGTAGAATGTGGACCCAGATATCCTGAGTCTCCCCCTTTTGTCCGATTTGTGACTAAGATCAATCTGAATGGCGTGCACAACTCAAACGGTGTGGTAAGTCTCAGGTCATACATGTCCTGTTGTTCGGGTTGGATTCAGCACCTTTTTTTGTATTCTGGAGTATGTGGCCTGAAGGCCTACAGCTTGCAAAGCACAGCAGATTCATTACCTACAGACGCAGGACTGGTTTTCCAGACCCAGATAAAGTCCTAGACTAAAAAGCACTTAACTCTACTGAACATGGGTTTTTAGTCCAAGAATCTGTGTTTGTTTGTTTGAGGGTACTTTTGTCCTTGTCTGAGCTGAAGGCACCAATGAGCATTAAAAAATACATTTTTAAAAAGATGATAAATTAGCCAATGTTTGAAACCCAATTTTCTTCTACAGAGGCCATAGCTGTCTTAGAATACTCATACTAACCATACTATTTGCGATGTAAATTGAGTGTAAAGTAAGCTTATTGGTCATAATGTGGGTATAGTTAGTATACCAAAAGTTCCCAGATGTCGAACTACATTCGCCAAAGTATACAAGCAGTGGACACTATTTCTGTGCTCTTAGGGCCCATAATGCAATTCTTCAGAAAATGGGCGTGGCTTCACAACGGTCTCAGATTTTAAGAAATGCTGGAAAATATTCAGCCAAAGTCCGAGAGCGGATACAAATTCATTGCTTTAACTAATTATGACAAGTGTTAAGAAAATGTTGAGCAATGTAATAAAGTACTTTTCAAATAAGTTTCCTTTCACGTTATGTTGACTGAGAATTTGTTAGCTACTCCATCCTATCATATCATTACAGCAGTATGTGCCAGTAAGTTAGCTAGCTACCTAACGTTAGTTGACTACTAATACATAGAACTTGCCAGTATATTAACTATATGCTATCTAACTACCCAATATTTATTGACTTGATTATTCCCATTTTTAGCTTTGCTAAATTCTATAGTCGTGCGTTCTCAATGGACATTCGGGTGCGTTCGTACATTTGCTCTGGCTTTCTACTCTGATTTCAGAGCACTCTCGTCCGAGTGTACCAGAGCACAGAATAACTGATGAATTTACGAACACTCAACACCAGTTGAATATGGCCGGTGTCAAAAAAGGTGTAATTAAATTGTTGCCAGCAACAGTTTGTCACCAAAGCTCTTGATATCATGAAAACCACCTAACCAGCTCTGCTAGATTGAGTAAAATGGTCAGAGTGAGGTATTCTCTCACTTGAGTCTGGAAGTAGCTAGCAAGTTAGCTTGGGTGCTTGACTGACTTTGTGAGGTCAGAACGCTCAGATCAACCTTACTCCTCGGCCAAAGCGTTTAGTGACGATGCCTGGCAGAGTGCGCTCTGAACACTCCGAGAGCGAAACACTTAGAATTACGAACTCTGGCACTACAGATTGAATTTAATAACACACCTGAAGTCGTAGAATTTCTAGCTAGTAATTTAGCCTAGCAAGAGGTTGCATAGCAACAGCATCAACTTCCAGTAGACCGGCGAAGCGCTAGTACGCTTAACTGAAAGTATACCGTTCGTTTACACTATACTAAAATTAGCTATGTGTGTGTATATATCTCACACTCATTAAGTTTGTAGTATGTTAGCATGAGTATTCGAGCACAGCTTATGTATTTTCCAAGTTGTGTGCGAGTCTCTTACATGGCTGTAACCTCCCCTCAGGTGGACACGCGGGCGGTGGCGGCACTGGCTAAGTGGCAGAACTCGTACAGCATCCGTGTGGTGCTGCAGGAGCTCCGGAGGCTCATGATGTGTAAAGAGAACATGAAGCTCCCCCAGCCGCCCGAAGGCCAGGTCTTCAGCAACTGAGCCCCCTGGCCCTGACAAGCCCTGCTATCCCTACTCTCCCTCACTATCTCCATCGACACACACACACACACACACACACACATAAACCTACACATACAGTACATGCACTCGCACTGATTCAATGCTTCCTCACATCTGCACACTCGCACAACCCCCCCCCCCCCCCCACACACACAGCGTTACGTACCCCTTATTTTTCCGAGACTCTTGAATACTCTGTTCTCACGTAAGCTCTCTTTTGCCAGGCCCCTCTCACCTTCTGTTCTAAATGCCATGCCCACTTTCTCTCGCTCTCTCTCTCTCATTAGACAGAGATGGTTGCGCAGGTGAACTCCACCGCCCATCATCTACCCAACTGTGCAGACCAGACATTACGATACAAATTACTGTACATCTTACTAATCTTTTTTTCTTTCTTATTTGTGTTCTACATCCAGATTGTAAAATAACATAAATTATCTTATTGAGTGTACCTATCTTATGTGTGTGCTGGATTCTTCAACCCAAGGGTGGTGGCATTTACTCTGTACTGTAGTGTGTAGCAGGGGTGGAAATCAAGATGACTTGCTGCGCCGCAAAAGAAAAGTACATCCCGTGGCCCCACTGAAATGTGGACAGTAAAGTTGGAACTGTTCTGCTCTTAATGTCGCTGCAAGACTCTAGTTTTTATCTGATTCTGCTTGCCCTGTTAAACTATGCAGTGGCTTAGGATACACTGCATAGTCTTGCCAGGGTCTGTTTCTGAAATCAAAAAGTGAACCCCCCCCCGCCCTTATGTTTTATTTTTTGAACCACTCTTGTTGAAACGGCAAGGGAGGGAATTAAAACATTTATTGGTGTTTTTAAGGCTAGCATTGGTCTCAAACTGAGTAACCAGCTTCTCAATCCCGATTATGTGAATTTCTGGGCCTTGGCACATGTACGGTACATGGGATTAGGCATTCAACACTGTGTGTGCATCAACTGGGCACTCTCGGTTCATCGCCCACTCCTATTTTAAACCTCTGGCCTCTCTGCCATGTGGATTGTTACGCTTTGTGATTGAATGGGGAGGAAGTACATTTTGAGGGGATGGGTTAAATTACATTGGGTTTCAAATACTTCTCTTATGTGCTTGGCACCTTTTTCAGGTTCACATTACTAGGTGGAGAATGAGTTAGTTTTTTGTTTCATCTTTAGGGCTGACCTGTGTATGTTCATTGAGGTTATCTCATACAGTGGGCCCACTGAATGCAATGTATGGCTTTAGATGTTTATTTTTTAACCGGTGTGATTCTGTAGTTTGGGTGATGGTGACCTGTGCATGGTTTTATTTGAATTAAACATAATTACTTTTGCATGTGTTTGTCTCCTTGTGATTCTCAATCCATTTCGACGTGGGCGGGATTCCGTCGCACAGTGGAATGATAACATTGTATTTGAAATATCTAAAACGTGTATGTGTTATCACATGTCTTAGAATGTGTATAAAGTATAGTTAATTTAATATATTTACCCTAAACTTAAATTTGCATCAGCATATTCTAAATATTTTTAATTAGCAGTTACACTTTATAGAGCGAATTAAGGTGTAAACTACCAAACTTGAGGGTTCTGTTTTTCACTATCAAATTATATACAATGCATTCGGAAAGTATTCAGACCCCTTCCATTTTTCCACATTTTATGTTATAGACTTAATCCACAATGGATTAAATACAAATATAAAATCCTCATCAATCTACACACTACCCCATAATGACAATGCCAAAACAGGTTTTAGGAAATTTTCACAAATTTTGATCCTTGATGTTTCTAAACTCAGCAAAAAAAGAAATGTCCCTTTTTCAGGACCCTGTCTTTCAAAGATCGTATAAATCCAAATAACTTCACAGACCTTCATTGTAAAGTGTTTAAATACTGTTTCCTGTGAATGAACCATAAACTAATGAACATGTACCTGTGGAACGGTTAAGACACTAACAGCTTACAGACGGTAGGCAATTAAGGTCACAGTTATGCAGTGGTGGGCCGTCAGGGCCAGCAAGGCCTTCTCTGCTGGCCTAAACATCATCAGAATAGAATTATTATTTTTTTTAAATATATTTTCCCTCATATGTATTAAATTATTCCTTAGAGTAAGAGTACACTTCATTTCATAGTGTTCCGCTTGGTTGCACTGCTTCCAGCCCCAGGTTGAGATTTGGAAGGCTGGTCTTTATGTTAGATATTTTATCCAATCATATTCAGCCATCATGTGTTGCCAGGGGTCTAAAATCTGCTCTCAGGCCTTCAGAATCAACAGTGCGGGCGCTTGTAGTTTAAAGTGAATGGAAATTAAAATTTATTGTCAACCAATCAGCTTTAGAGTTGGCTATTGTATACCTGCTGGCTGGCTCCAGTGTTACACAGGAGCCAGCTAGCAGGCGTAGTGCCTGCACGTCTTTTGATTGGATTACCAATATTGAGAGGCAGGTCCTATATGGGCAGGTCTCAGAACTAGGAAACTGAAATTGATCAACGCGTACTACTAAGCTGTTTTTTCAACCCACAATGGCGGAAGGAGAAGATATCAATTTGGTCGGATATAATTATAACGCCATTCTCAAGACAAACTTTTCAAGAAAAGTTAGACATTTTCAGGAGAGGTAGACGCCGACGCTACAAAGCCTGTCACAGGCGGGAAAGGGGTTCGTTCGCCACCTTCAATTATGGGCGCTATCAATGACTCAGAGGCTCAGAGAAGCACTGCAAACTGTACTGCTGGGAATGCCTATTATTTGCAAGTGATCGATTTGGTGTTTGGAGCCACACTGGCTTTGCAAACCTGAGTTGTCTAACCAAGGCAGCAACGAGACACCAAAGTACGGCTGGGCACTTACAAACAATGGTGCATTTGAAAACTTTTGGGGACACCCGAGTGGATCTACAGCTCAACGAACAAGCGCGCAGGGCAACGAAGCTGCACAATGAAAAGGTATTGTACTTGTCCCCTGCAATTCTCTGAATAAAAATGTCAATTTCAAGGTGATGCAACGCCTGGTTATACTGCGTTTCTGTCTAAATGTATAGTGTCTAGAGCCATGGCTTCATAATGATGGTAATAAGAGGTGGATTAATTCGGGTGGGACTGTGTAGGACTTCACTGGAGGCGCAGGCCCCAGAACCACGGTACGCTACTGCAGTTATGAAAGCAGGACACTGAAGAGGCCTCTCTACTGACTGAAAAACACCAAAAGAAAGATGCCCAGGGTCCCTGCTCATCTGTGTGAACGTGCCTTAGGCATTCTGCAAGGAGGCATGAGGACTGCAGATGTGGCCAGGGCGATAAATTGCTGTGTCCGTACTGTGAGACGCCTATGACAGCGCTACAGGACAAACAGCTGATCGTCCTCGCAGTGGAAGACCACGTGAACAACACCTGCACAGGATCTGTACATTTGAACATCACACCTGCGGGACAGGTACAGGATGGCAACAACAACTGCCCGAGTTACACCAGGAACGCCTATGGGCACAAACCCACCGTCGCTGGACCAGACAGGACTGTCAAAAAGTGTCAGTCGCGGTTTTGTCTTACCAGGGGTGATGGTTGTATTCGTGTTTATCGTCGAAGGAATGAGCGTTACACTGAGGCCTGTACTCTGGAGTAGAGGTCGACCGATTATGATTTTTCAATACTGATACAGATTGTTGGAGGACCAAAAAAAGCTGATGCTGATTTTATTTAAAAAATATATTATTTGTAATAATGACAAATACAACAATACTGAATGAACACTTACTTTAACTTAAAATCAATTTAGCCTCAAATAAATCATGAACATGGTTCAATTTGGTTTAAATAATGCAAAAACAAAGCGTTGAGGAAGAAAGTCAAAGTACAATATGTGCCATGTAAGAAAGCTAACGTTTAAGTTCCTTGCTCAGACCATGAGAACATATGAAAGCTGGTGGTTCCTTTTAACATGTCTTCAATATTCCCAGGTAAGAAGGTTTAGGTTGTAGTTATTATAGGAATTATAGGACTATTTCTCTCTATACCATTTGTATTTCATTAACCTTTGACTATTGGATGTTCTTATAGGCCATTTAGTATTGCCAGTGTAACAGTATAGCTTCCGTACCTCTCCTTGCTCCTACCTGGGCTCGAACCAGGAACACAACGACAACAGCCAGCCTCGAAGCAGCGTTACCCATGCAGAGCCAGGGGAACAACCACTTCAAGTCTCAGAGCGAGTGACATTTGAAACGCTATTAGCGTGCACCCCCGCTAACTAGCTAGCCATTTCATATCGGTTACACCAGCCTAATCTCTGAAGTTGATAGGCTTGAAGTCATAAACAGCACAATGCTTGAAGCACAGCGAAGAGCTGCTGGCAAAACGCACAAAAGTGCTGTTTGAATGAAAGCTTACGAGCCTGCTGGTGCCTACCATCGCTCAGTCAGACTGCTCTATCAAATCATAGACTTAGTTATAACACACAGAAATACGAGCCTTGGGTCATTAATATGGTCGAATCCGGAAACTATCATCTCAAAAACAAGACGTTTATTCTTTTAGTGAAATACGGAACAGTTCCGTATTTTATCTTAACGGGTGGCATCCATAAGTCTAAATATTCCTGTTACATTGCACAACCTTCAATGTTATGTCATAATTAAGGAAAATTCTGGCAAATTAGGCGGCCCAAACTGTTGCATATACCCTGACTCTGGGGGCAATGAACGCAAGAGAAGTGACACAATTTCACCTGGTTAATATTGCCTGCTAACCTGGATTTCTATTAGCTGAATATGCAGGTTTAAAAATATATACTTCTGTGTATTGATTTTAAGAAAGGCATTGATGTTTATGGTTAAGTACACATTGGAGCAACGACAGTCCTTTTTCACGAATACGCACCGCATCGATTATATGAAACGTAGGACATGCTAGATAAACTAGTAATATCATCAACCATGTGTAGTTAACTAGTGATTATGATTGATTGATTGTTTTTTATAAGATACGTTTAATGCTAGCTAGCAACTTACCTTGGCTTACTGCATTCGCGTAACAGGCAGGCTCCTCGTGGAGTGCAATGTAATCAGGTGGTTAGAGCGTTGGACTAGTTAACAATAAGGTTGCAAGATTGAATCCCCGAGTTGACAAGGTAAAAATCTGTCAGTTAACCCACCGTTCCTAGGCCGTCATTGAAAATAGGAATGTGTTCTTAACTGACTTGCCTAGTTAAATAAAGATTTAATAAAGGTGTAAAAAATATATATTTTTAAATAAATAAAATAAAAAAATTAGGCCAAATCGGTGTCCAAAAATAGAGATTTCAGATTGTTATGAAAACTTGAAATCGGCCCTCATTAATCGGCCATTCGATTAATCGGTCGACCTCTACTCTGGAGTGGGATCGATTTCGAGGTGGAGGGTCCGTCATGGCTGAGGTGGTGTGTCACAGCAACATCGGACTGAGCTTGTTGTCATTGCAGGCAATCTCAACGCATGTGTTACCCTTCCTGCAGGCTCATCCTGACATGACTCTCCAGCATGACAACGCCACCAGCCATACTGCTCGTTCTGTGCATGATTTCCTGCAGGACAGGAATGTCAGTGTTCTGCCATGGCCAGCAAAGAGCCCGGATCGCAATCTCATTGAGCACGTCTAGGACCTGTTGGATCGAAGGGTGAGGGCTAGGGCCATTCCCCACAGAAATGTCAGGGAACTTGCAGGTGCCTTGGTGGAAGAGTGGGGTAACATCTCACAGCAAGAACTGGCAAATCTGGTGTAGTCCATGAGGAGGAGATGCACTGCAGTACTTAATGCAGTTGGTAGCCACACCAGATACTGACTGTTACTTTTGATTTTGACCCACCCCCCTCCCCCTTTTCTTCAGGGACACATTATTCCATTTCTGTTAGTCACATGTCTGTGGAACTTGTTCAAATCAAATCAAATTTTATTTGTCACATACACATGGTTAGCAGATGTTAATGCCGAGTTTATTTAAAAAAATGCTTGTGCTTCTAGTTCCGACAATGCAGTAATAACCAACAAGTAATCTAACTAATATATTATTTGTAATAATGACAATTCCTAAACTACTGTCTTATACACAGTGTAAGGGATAAAGAATATGTACATAAGGATATATGAATGAGTGATGGTACAGAGCAGCATAGGCAAGATACAGTAGATGGTATCGAGTACAGTATATACATATGAGATGAGTATGTAAACAAAGTGGCATAGTTAAAGTGGCTAGTGATACATGTATTACATAAGGATGCAGTCGATGATATAGAGTAGAGTATATACGTATGCATATGAGATGAATAATGTAGGGTAAGTAACATTATATAAGGTAGCATTGTTTAAAGTGGCTAGTGATATATTTACATCATTTCCCATCAATTCCCATTATTAAAGAGGCTGGAGTTGAGTCAGTGTCAGTGTGTTGGCAGCAGCCACTCAATGTTAGTGGTGGCTGTTTAGCAGTCGGATGGCCTTGAGATAGAAGCTGTTTTTCAGTCTCTCGGTCCCAGCTTTGATGCACCTGTACTGACCTCGCCTTCTGGATGATAGCGGGGTGAACAGGCAGTGGCTCGGGTGGTTGATGTCCTTGATGATCTTTATGGCCTTCCTGTAACATCGGGTGGTGTAGGTGTCCTGGAGGGCAGGTAGTTTGCCCCCAATGATGTCGTTTACGCAGACCTCAAATTACCCCAAACTGGAGAGCCTTACGGTTGAGGGCGGAGCAGTTGCCGTACCAGGCGGTGATACAGCCCGCCAGGATGCTCTCTGATTGTGCATCTGTAGAAGTTTGTGAGTGCTTTTGGTGACAAGCCGAATTTCTTCAGCCTCCTGAGGTTGAAGAGGCGCTGCTGCGCCTTCTTCACGATGCTGTCTGTGTGAGTGGACCAATTCAGTTTATCTGTGATGTGTATGCCGAGGAACTTAAAACTTGCTACTCTCTCCACTACTGTTCCATCGATGTGGATAGGGGGTGTTCCCGTCTGCTGTTTCCTGAAGTCCACAATCATCTCCTTAGTTTTGTTGACGTTGAGTGTGAGGTTATTTTCCTGACACCACACTCCTAGTTAAATCACCTCCTCCCTAAAGTAGGCCGTCTCGTCGTTGTTGGTAATCAAGCCTACCACTGTTGTGTCGTCCGCAAACATGATGATTGAGTTGGAGGCGTGCGTGGCCACACAGTCGTGGGTGAACAGGGAGTATCAGGAGAGGGCTCAGAACGTCCCTTGTGGGGCCCCAGTGTTGAGGATCAGCGGGGAGGAGATTGTTACCTACCCTCACCACTTGGGGGCGGCCCGTCAGGAAGTCAGTACCCAGTTGCACAGGGCGGGCCGAGACCCAGGGTCTCGAGCTTGATGATTTCCTGCTTGGAGGAATGTACTATGGTGTTGAATGCCGAGCTGTAGTCGATGAACAGCATTCTCACATAGGTATTCCTCTTGTCCAGATGGGTTAGGGCAGTGTGCAGTGTGGTTGAGATTGCATCGTCTGTGGACCTATTTTAGCGGTAAGCAAATTGGAGTGGGTCTAGGGTGTCAGGTAGGGTGGAGGTGATATGGTCCTTGACTAGTCTCTCAAAGCACTTCATGATGACGGAAGTGAGTGCTACGGGGCGGTAGTCGTTTAGCTCAGTTACCTTAGCTTTCTTGGGAACAGGAACAATGGTGGCCCTCTTGAAGCATTTGGTATAGGGATTGATTGAATATGTCCCACACCAGCCAGCCTGTTCTGCTCTGAGGGACACATTATTCCATTTCTGTTAGTCACATGTCTGTGGAACAGTTCAGCTGTATTGTATGTCTCAGTTGATTGAATCTTATGTTCATACAAATATTTACACATGTTAAGTTTGCTGAAAATAAATGCAGTTGACAGTTAGAGTTTACAACTTGGAGTCCACCTGTGGTAAATTCAATTGATTGGACATGATTTGGAAAGGCACACACCTGTCTATATAAGGTCCCACAGTTGACAGTGCATGTCAGAGCGAAAAACCAAGCCATGAGGTCAGAGTGAAAAACCAAGCCATGAGGTCAAAGGAATTGTTCTTTGACCTCATGAGACAGGATTGTGTCGAGGCACAGCTCTGGAGAAGGGTGCCAAAACATTTTCTGCAGCATGGAAGGTCCTCAAGAACATGGTGTCCTCCATCAGTCTTAAATGGAAGAAGTTTGTAACCACCAATATTCTTCCTAGAGCTGGCTGCCCTCACAAACTGAGCAATCTCTGCTGTACTCCACCAATGAGGCCTTTATGGTAGAGAGGTCAGATGGAAGCCACTCGTCAGTAAAAGGCACATGACAGCCCGCTTGGAGTTCGCCAAAAGGTACCTAAAGACTCTCAGACCATGAGAAACAAGATTCTCTGATCTGATGAAACCAAGATTGAACTCTTTGGCCTGAATGCCAAGTGTCATGTCTAGAGGAAACCTGGCACCATCCCTACAGTGAAGCATGGTGGTGGCAGCATCATGCTGTGGGGATGTTTTTCAGAGTCAGGGACTGGGAGACTAGTCAGGATCGAGGGAAAGATGAATGGAGCAAAGTACAGAGAGATCCTAGATTGAAACCTGCTCCAGAGCACTCAGGAAATCAGACTGTTGTGATGGTTCACCTTCCAACAGGACAACGACCCGAAGCACACAGACAAGACAACGCAGGAGTGGCTTCGGAACAAGTCTCTGAATGTTCTTGAGTGGCCCAGCCAGAGCCTGGACTTGAAACCGATCGAAAATCTCTGAAGAGACCTGAAAATAGCTGTGCAGCGACGCTCCCCATCCAACTGACAGAGCTTGAGAGGATCTGCAGAGAAGAATGGTAGAAACTTCCCAAACACAGGTGTGCCAAGCTTGTATCGTCATACCCAAGAAGACTTGAGGCTGTAATCGCTGTCAAAGGTGCTTCAACAAAGTACTGAGCAAAGGGTCTGCATACTTATGTAAATGTTTAATTTCAGTTTTCTTTATAAACTTGTTTTTGCTTTGCCATCGTGGTATTGTGTGTAGATTGATTAGGGAGAAACCCAATTTAATACATTTTCGAATAAGGCTGTAATATAATAAAATGTGGAAAAAGTCAAGTGGTCTGAATACTTTCCGAATGCAATGTAAAATACATTTAACAACAATATAAAAAATGCTATAGGGACACATATTAGCTTACATCTTCATTGTTTTTTTTTACCATTTATAATTGAGCAATAAGCCCCGAGGAGGTGTGATATATGGCCAATACACCACTACAAAGGGTTGTTCCTTTTTTTCTCTCTCTCCTTTATTAAACAGGTTTTTCTCATTGAGATAACATCTCTTTTCCAAGAGAGACCTGGTCCAATAGCAGCAGGGGGAACAACGTTTCAGACAAAACAACTTACATACACTAACACAACATTAAACAAAACTATTAACACACATACAGTGCAACAAAAACATTTTACGTTAAAAACACAAAAGTCTTGACTAAAAACAGCTGTCCTAAAGATAATTGCACTCTTCTATGATATATACATCGATCAAGTGTTTAAACTCCACCGATAAAACTAGATTATCAAATTTTCAAATGCTCAGGAGCGAATTCCAGGACCACGGAGCTAAGTAACAAAAACTATTTCTACCATGATCTGTTCAAATTTTTGGTGCTGTTAGAAGCAAATGAGAATGGGACCTTAATTGATATTTATTTATTGACCTGGCTAAAAAAGAACAGAGATAAAATTGCATTTTTACCCAATATGGCCTTATAAATCAGTGTATACCAGTGTTTAAGCCTACACAAGGTCAATGACGACCAGCCAACAGCGCTGTAGAGATCACAATGATGTGTTAGACGTTTTTGATTTGTAATGAACCTGAGGGCTGCATGATACACTGAATTAAGTGCTCTCAGGGTAGTGGCTGAGGTCTGCATATATATATAACATCACTAAAATCTAAAACCGCCAGTAAATGTACATCGTACCAGCTCCTTCCTGGTCTCAAAAGAAAAACAAGCCTTATGCCGGTAATAAAAACCTATTCTCAGCTTGAGCTTCCTTATCAAGTTCTCTACATGCACAGTGAAGCTCAGCTTGTCATCAACCCACACACCCATGTCCAGCCAATTCAGCAATGACATTATTAGTAACATGCCTGGCATTTGAAAATACCATGCATTTTGTTTTACCCGAATTAGGAACCAGCTTTAAATCATACAGATTCTGTTGTATGATGTTAAATGCTCTTCAGGCATTTTCAAAAGCTAAAGATAAACTACTATGACTTGAATAAAGAACAGTATCATCTGCATAAAAATGAACATCCGCTGTTTCAATAAGATCCCCAATGAATGAACAACAGTGGGCCCAAATTAGAACCTTGCGGAACACCTGAGCACACCTCTATGGACTCAGATTTACAACCATCCGCCATTACACATTATGTGCGATTTGATAGGTAATTTATAAACCAATCTAGAGCATGACCAGTAATTGCACAACATTTTAACCTTTGCACTAACACAGCATGGTCCACAGTGTCAAAAGCCTTCGACAAATCAATAAAGACTGACACACAATGTAACTTCTTATCAAGAGCACAGTGGATGTCATTTAAAACCTTCAATGTTGCTGAAACAGTGCTGTGGCCAGACCTAAAACCTCATGCGCAACGTGGAGTTCCTGGACAGCCCTTAGTCATGGTATATTGGCCATATATCACAAACCCCAGAGGTGCCTTATTGCCATTATAAACTGGTTACCCAATGTAATTAGAGCAGTAAAAATAAATGTTTTGGTATACCCATGGTATACAGTCTGATATACCACAGCTGTCAGCCAATTAGCATTCAGGGCTTGAATCACCCAGTTTATAATTAAACACAGCAAATGTGGCCCAATATGTAATCCCTATGCTAATTTTACGAAAAAGATTGCAGACATCTGCAAACTGAAACCTCAGGATGTCCAACAAGTTCCCCTGGGTCTTTCTGTGGCAAATATCAAATGTGACACTAGGCTTTGACGGAAAGACTTCTGTAGTGTCATGCAGATTTCCATGATACTGGAAGGATGGACCTCCTGATTTGACACTGGTCTTTCTCATTTGTCAAAGCCAGAGAGGGTGAAGTAGCCACCCACCCAGAGAGAAGATTTGGGGAAGACCAATTGGGGGAGAAAAGTCCTTTATGAAGTAAGCGGTCATCTGCTGAGTAGGAAACATGTCTCCTCAGAAAATGGGGATTGTTCTCGTCCATCTTGGTACAGTGACTTGCAAGGTGCAGCATCTCTATGGGAAGCAGACCACTCGTCCTCATTCAACAGCTGTTCCCCTTTGGCCGCCGGGCTCAGCCACCGCTCCTCTCCTGCGAGGCCAACGTAGAGATGGAACAAAGAGTTACGTGACCTGGGCGGTTTTTAGGGGAAAGCAGCACAAATTCATCACAATGAGAGACACAGCTGGGGGTGCCCCAGTCTCCTATAGGCTACGTCACACAATATGGAGAACTCTGTGAACTCAAAGGAGTGCCAAAATTAGAGTACACCTCATTATATCAGGGCCTGTATTTACAAAGTTCTTCATAGTAGAAGTGCTGAATAGGATCAGGTCCCTCTTGTCCATGAAGTCTCATTCTTTATGATCTACAAGGCTAAACTGATTCTAGTCCTATTCTGCAATGGTTTATGAATATGGCCCCAGCAATATATAGGTTTTCAATCAGGATTTGGGGGGTGGGGTATTGTGGTTAAGGCAATAATTCACATCAACAGCAAATACTTAGAATCACACGATTTAAGATCAGCTAGGCTTATGTGATTTTCCATCAGAACATCTCATAGTAAAAATTCTATGGAAAGTAGACTGTTCTTTTTCATTGAACCATTGGGTAACCCTTTACTTAAAGCCTGAATGAATAATGCATTATGATGCAGGTATTATGCATTGTAAGACCTGTTATGAGCATGTATGACCCCTGTATAATGTCTTATAATGTCTTATCTTATAATGATCCTCTTGGTTAACCCAGAACTAAAATGTCACGTCAGCTGCATGATTAAGTTCGGGAGCCACTTGGGTGGGGCTCCCAAGTGGCGCAGCAGTCTAAGGCACTGCATGTCAGTGGTTGAGGGCTATTTGCTCAATTGCTCAATATTAGGATAGGAATTCTCAATAATCGGAACCCATCTCTTGCTGCTGGATCAAATGGGTCCAACTGGAAAGCAGGACACAGGTGTTTGTAGGATGCCGTTAGGAACTACTGGTAACCTCATGGGTACACTCACAAATACAAAGGAAAGCACAGCCGAGAGCTGCCCAGTGACACGAGCCTGCCAGACGAGTTAAACTACTTATATGCTCGCTTCGAGGCAAATAACACTGAAACATGCATGAAAGCACCAGCTGTCTGTAAGACTGTGTGATCACGCTCTCCTCAGCCGATGTGAGTAAGGCCACTGGGCCAGAAGGATTACCAGGACGTGTACTGTGAGTATGCACTGACCAACTGGCAAGTGTCTTCACTGACATTTCAAATCAAATCAAATTTTATTTGTCACATACACATGGTTAGCAGATGTTAATGCGAGTGTAGCGAAATGCTTGTGCTTCTAGTTCCGACAATGCAGTAATAACCAACAAGTAATCTAACTAACAATTCCTAAACTACTGTCTTATACACAGTGTAAGGGGATAAAGAATATGTACATAAGGATATATGAATGAGTGATGGTACAGAGCAGCATAGGCAAGATACAGTAGATGGTATCGAGTACAGTATATACATATGAGATGAGTATGTAAACAAAGTGGCATAGTTAAAGTGGCTAGTGATACATGTATTACATAAGGATGCAGTCGATGATATAGAGTACAGTATATACGTATGCATATGAGATGAATAATGTAGGGTAAGTAACATTATATAAGGTAGCATTGTTTAAAGTGGCTAGTGATATATTTACATCATTTCCCATCAATTCCCATTATTAAAGTGGCTGGAGTTGAGTCAGTGTCAGTGTGTTGGCAGCAGCCACTCAATGTTAGTGGTGGCTGTTTAACAGTCTGATGGCCTTGAGATAGAAGCTGTTTTTCAGTCTCTCGGTCCCAGCTTTGATGCACCTGTACTGACCTTCCCTTCTGGACGATAGCGGGGTGAACAGGCAGTGGCTCGGGTGGTTGATGTCCTTGATGATCTTTATGGCCTTCCTGTAACATCGGGTGGTGTAGGTGTCCTGGAGGGCAGGTAGTTTGCCCCCGGTGATGCGTTGTGCAGACCTCACTACCCTCTGGAGAGCCTTACGGTTGAGGGCGGAGCAGTTGCCGTACCAGGCGGTGATACAGCCCGCCAGGATACTCTCGATTGTGCATCTGTAGAAGTTTGTGAGTGCTTTTGGTGACAAGCCAAATTTTTTCAGCCTCCTGAGGTTGAAGAGGCGCTGCTGCGCCTTCTTCATGATGCTGTCTGTGTGAGTGGACCAATTCAGTTTGTCTGTGATGTGTATGCCGAGGAACTTAAAACTTGCTACTCTCTCCACTACTGTTCCATCGATGTGGATAGGGGGGTGTTCCCTCTGCTGTTTCCTGAAGTCCACAATCATCTCCTTAGTTTTGTTGACGTTGAGTGTGAGGTTATTTTCCTGACACCACACTCCGAGGGCCCTCACCTCCTCCCTGTAGGCCGTCTCGTCGTTGTTGGTAATCAAGCCTACCACTGTTGTGTCGTCCGCAAACTTGATGATTGAGTTGGTGGCCACGCAGTCGTGGGTGAACAGGGAGTACAGTAGAGGGCTCAGAACGCACCCTTGTGGGGCCCCAGTGTTGAGGATCAGCGGGGAGGAGATGTTGTTACCTACCCTCACCACCTGGGGGCGGCCCGTCAGGAAGTCCAGTACCCAGTTGCACAGGGCGGGGTCGAGACCCAGGGTCTCGAGCTTGATGACGAGCTTGGAGGGTACTATGGTGTTGAATGCCGAGCTGTAGTCGATGAACAGCATTCTCACATAGGTATTCCTCTTGTCCAGATGGGTTAGGGCAGTGTGCAGTGTGGTTGAGATTGCATCGTCTGTGGACCTATTTTAGCGGTAAGCAAATTGGAGTGGGTCTAGGGTGTCAGGTAGGGTGGAGGTGATATGGTCCTTGACTAGTCTCTCAAAGCACTTCATGATGACGGAAGTGAGTGCTACGGGGCGGTAGTCGTTTCTGTAATTCCAACATGTTTTAAGCAGACCACCATAGTGCCTGTGCGCAAGACTATTAAGGTAACCTGCCAAAAGACTACCGACTCGTAGCACTCACGTCTGTTGCTATGAAGTGCTTCGAAAGGCTGATCATGGCTCACATCAACACCATTATCCCAGAAACCAGATCCTCAACACGGGGGCCCCTCAGAGGTGTGTGCTCAGTCACCTCCTGTACTCCCTGTTCACTCATGACTGCATGGCCAGGCACGACTCCAACACCATCATTAAGTTTGCCAATGACACAACAGTGGTAGGCCTGATCACCGGCAACGATGAGACAGCCTATAGGGAGGAGGTCAGAGACCTGGCCATGTGATGCCAGGACAACAACCTCTCCCTCAACGTGATCAAGATAAAGGAGATGATTGTGGACTACAGGAAAAAGAGGACCGAGCACGCCCCAATTCTCATCGACGGGGCTGCAGTGGAGCAGGTTGAGAGCTTCAAGTTCCTTGGTGTCCACATCACCAACAAACTAACATGGTCCAAGCACACCAAGATATTCCCCCTCAGGAGACTGAAAAGATTTGGCATGGATCCTCAGATCCTCAAAGGGTTCAACAGCTGCACCATCAAGAGCATCCTGACTGTTTGCATCACCACCTGGTATGGCAACTGCTCGGCTTCCGACCGCAAAGCACTACAGAGGGCAGTGGGAACAGCCAAGCTTCCTGCCATCCAGGAACTCTGTACCAGGCGGTGTCAGAGGAAGGCCCTAAAAATGGTCAAAGACTCCGGCCACCCTAGTCATAGACTGTTCTCTCTGCTACCGCACGGCAAGCGGAGCGCCAAGTCTAGGTCCAAGAAGCTTCTAAACAGCTTTTACCCCCAAGCCATAAGTCTCCTGAACACCTAATCAAATGGCTACCCAGTCTGTTGTTATCATCTATGCATAGTTACTTTAATAACTATACCTACATGTACATATTGTCTCAACTAACCGGTGCCCCCGCACATTGACTGTACTGGTACCCCCCTGTATATAGTCTTGATATTGTTATTTTTCTTATTCATATTTTTTTTTAACTGCATGGTTGGTTAGGGGCTTGTAACTAAGCCTTTCACTGTAACACCTGTTGTATTCAGCGCATGTGACTAATACAATTTGATTTGATTATTGTGATCCAATAATTCCCATGGCGATGTAGAATGTTCATTCAAATGATGTTAACTGATGTGGCTTATGCTAGGCAGGGCTAACCCGTTTTGGAATATGAATAAGAATATCAAATAGAATATGACTCCAATATACTGTACATACAGTGAGCTCCAACACATTTTTGTTGTTGTTTAGGCTCTGTACTCCAGCTCTTTGGATTTGGAAATGCTACAATGCGACTATGAGGTTAAAGTGCAGACTGTCAGATCTAATTTGAGGGTATTTTCATCCATATCGGGTGAACCGTTTAGAAATTACAGCATGGTTTGTACATAGTCCCACCATTTGTAGGGGACCAAAAGTATTTGGACAAATTCACTTATATGTGTGTTAAAGTAGTAAAAAAGTATTTGGTCCCATATTCATAGCACTCAATGACTACATCAAGCTTGTGACTCCACACATTTGTTGCATGCATTTGCTGACTGCTTCTTCCCTAAATAGTTCTTGCATAGTTTGGAGCTGTGCATTGGGTCATTGTCCTGTTGTAGGAGGAAATTGGCTCCAATTAAGCGTTGTCCACAGGGTATGGCACGGCGTTGCAAAATGGAGTGATAGCCTCCTTCTTCAAGATCCCCTTTACCCTGTACAAATCTCCAATTTTACCACCACCAAAGAACCCCCAGACCATCACATTGCCTCCACCATGCTTGACAGATGGCGTCAAGTACTCCTCCAGGATCTTTTCATTTTTTCTGCATCTCACGAATGTTCATTGTGATCCGAACACCTCAAACTTAGATTCATCTGTCCATAACACTTTTTTTCCAATCTTCCTGTCCAATCTATGTTCTTTTGACCGTCTTAATCTTTTCTTTTTATTGGCCAGTCTGAGATATGGCTTTTTCTTTGCAACTCTGCCTAGAAGGTCAGCATCCTGGAGTCGCCGCTTCACAGTTGACGTTGGTGTTTTGCAGGTACTATTTAATGAAGCTGCCAGTTGAGGACTTGTGAATAATCTGTTTCTCAAACTGACACTCTAATGCACTTGTCCTCTTGCTCAGTTGTGCACCGGGGCCTCCCACTCCTCGTTCAATTCTGGTTTGAGCCAGTTTGCGCTGTTCTGTGAGTACACAGCGTTGTACGAGATCTTCAGTTTCTTGGCAATTTCTCACATGGAGTAGATTTCATTTCCCAGAACAAGAATAGACGGATGAGTTTCAGAAGATAGTTCTTTGTTTCTGGCCATTTTGAGGCTGTAATCGAACCCACAAATGCTGATGCTCCAGATACTCAACTAGTCTAAAGAAGGCTAGTTGTATTGCTTCTTTAATCAGAACAACAGATTTCAGCTGTGCTAACATAATTGCAAAACGGTTTTCTAATGATCCTTTTAAAATTATAAAATTGGACTAGCTAACACAACGTCATTGGAACACAGGAGTGATGGTTGCTGATAATGGGCCTATGTACGTCTATGTAGATATTCCATTTAAAAAGTCAGCCGTTTCCAGCTACAATAGTCATTTACAACATTAACAATGTCTACACTGATATCTAATCAATTTGATGTTATTTTAATGGACAATTCTTTTTGCTTTTCTTTCAAAAACAAGGACATTTTTAAGTGACCTCAAACTTTTGAACGGTAGTGTATATCTGATATTTATTCATTTAATGTCGTAAACTTGTGTTCATTAGACCAACTGCCTTATCATCAAATGACATATCTGTAGTCACACACATCTTCATGATTGACTCCATTCTCTGAGTGCACTCTATTTGTTGCGTTCAGATGTCAAACACAGACAGAGAGAAGACCAGTTGTGGGAGGAGTCACATGATCCACTGACACACATAGTCCAACACCATTCTCCAGCATGACCCGATGTGTATGGGGCTGCACCGAGCAGTTTTGAGAGGCCCATCTGCTCGTGTGGTCAATACCACACACACACACACACACACACACACACACACACACACACACACACACACACACACACACACACACACACACACACACACACACACACACACACACACACACACACACACACACACACACACACACACACACTCTCTCGCTCAAAGAGAGTGAGACCCACAACTAGAGTGCCAATTAGCTAAATGAGACAGGTTGTTTGCTTTGTGTTTCATTTCGAAGGACGACGCACATACAGTACATGTATCATTTTGGGTTTGCTTTGAGATTTGTCCAGTTGATTGAAACGGCTATTGATTAAGTTGATCATACTCTGTCATATGTCCTTTTGGACTTTCTCATTAAATAAAAAAAATGTGTTGATTTTGTTTAGATTCTTGGACATTGGAGGAAAAGTGGAAGGTGAGTTTTCCCTCCCTTGATAATAATGACAAATAAACAGAGGGAAACTGAGGGCTAGTTCAGCTTACTTGGGGGCTGCAGAGGAGCTGTTGACAAGGTTGTCAGTCTTCTATCTAGCATATCTCATTTATAATAAAAAAAATACTTACCAAAGGCACCCATTCTCAGGAAATAAAGTTATCTGTTATATGTTAGTAATCCTGACTTCCCGTCAGGTTTGACTGGAGCCAACTGCATTGTCAGTGCTGTCGTGCCACACGTGTCGAACCCAGATATTTCCCCCCTTTATTCTGAAATAAACTACAATGCCTGATAAACCAATGCAACTGATAAGGGAAATGGAGTCATTTCGGTCACTTGGGCCACTGTACATCTCCATCTCACGGCGCCAGGCTTCAGCCCTAATAGCCTGGTCCCAAGGGGAGCAGCTGAGTTGCTGGCTGTCGCATGGCTTTAAGGTGACGGAATGTAGCCCTCTACCAATATCCCACCCCTTACACCCCCTCACACTACTGCACGCCCCATTACGAAACCCTGAGCAGATGGCCCCGGGACAAAGAGTGTGAGAGGGTGAGAATTCCCTCCCCCCTGAACACACCCACACCACTTCCCCCCTTAGACCCCCTCCCCTCTAACACACAGCTCGTGGTCTCAGCACTACAGCTGGCCCCTATCACACCCATTGTAACCTCTCCTCGAACACCCCCCCCCCCCAACACACAGACACACACACGCTTTCCTGCACGTGCCACGTGCCCCTCAATTAGGCAGAATTGATGATGCGTTCTCCCAACATTCCTTTTTCAGCTCATATACAGATACAGTGATTATTCTAGTGGTACTTCTTTTTGTGAAAAATTGATTTTTTTAATGCGGACCATAGCCAAATGGTATGTTGTTTCCTTTCAGATAAGGGTCCCCATTGGGGTCCTCTGCAGGTAACTCTCCCTTAATACTACTACTAATAATTAATAATACTCCCTTTGACAGTGCAATTGAACCGCGAGCGCTGAAGGGCAATCTGACAAAGAGCCATTTAGTGTAAGTGCTCTCAAGGCCACCGGATGACACTTGTATAGACAATGTCACCCCAAGTAGCACCATCAGTTGATTGCATATTGAATAGGGACAAGGGAAGTGATATATGCTATATATGATATATGGTTAGAAATATGCAGTATTATTGGCAAGCATGAAGTCCCAAGGCCAAGTGTCCACCTACGAAAGTTAATTCACTCTGGATGTGTCCCAAATGAGACCCTACTCTCCACATAGTGCACTTCTTTTGACCAGAGCCCTATGGTCCAGGTAAAAAAGTAGTGCACTATATATAGGGAATATGGTGACATTTGAGGCGCAAGCCCCTTTATCAATATCAGGAGCCAAGAACAACGGAATGCTATTGGGACATTTAGCCAATAAAATCGGGTTATTTCAGTAATGGTGCGACATAATCTTTTTTTTATGGCTTATCAGTGTAGTGGACACCTGTTCTTTTTCTGAGACACAATAGAATGCACCAAGCAGGCACTCATCAGCATTTTAAACATTGTGTAATGTCATTGATCTACTGTCTGGAGCTGACCTTTGCATGTTGTTTCTATATTTATTTAGTATTTTTATGCGGGGGTTTGTTTGAGCGAAAATGGTCACAGTCCACGTTTTAGCGCTATGAAAAAAATAATCACGTTCTTGTGTCCTGTGTTCCTTGTTTGTAATGTATCATTATTGGTCAATAAGAACACAATCACAAGTACTATTGAAATGAATGTCTCATGCAGTACAGTACATTTCTCCTATTGTCTGCACTAGCATCCATCCAGATCAGGCATCATGTCACAGCTTTCTCCTCCTAATGCACCTTATTCTCTCTTCTTCTGCCTTCTGTAGGTCCCAGTTCCCAGGAGAGCTGGTCCTCCTCACACCACCACAACGGATGGACGTCGTGGACAAAGACCGTTGGGAGGGAGGGACACATTTGATTGATGACCACTGAAATGGAGAGGAGAGAGACGGACAGAATCCTTTTATCAGGATTGAGGCCCGACTAGATTAAAATGTAGTTGTACAACCCCCGTTGTGCCCCCCAACAGCTCTCCACCCTACTCCATCTCTCCCCCCTTATCACAACACCTAATGGGTTGATGTTTTTCTTGTATCTCTTTCCGTGACCTCTCATCAGACCTTCTTGTTAAGGTCTTTCTGTGGGATAGGGATGGTGAGATCGAGTTGGTTGTACATGCCTTTTCAAGTCACCTCAAAATTCAAGTGGAGGCTTTGTCATGGGTTTGTCTTATGCAGAATCCCTGTGGTCCTTGTAGCATTGTTATCCCAAGCAGAAATAGAGCTGAAGTCAACAAAATGTTTATGTGCGTTATGGGTACAGTTGGGCAAAAACCTGTCCATAATTCTTCATTTTCAACTCGGTACATACTCAAAAATAAGTGAGTGAAGGTGAAAACAAGTTCATTCCTTTCTTTTCTCAGATTCACTCACTGGTTACTGCCGATTAATGGACAAGACAATCAGGCTCATTCATTGGCTTGCAGCTGTCTCATTGTCAGGTGCTGAAGAAAGCAACTTTAGCGAAGCGCTGAAAAGACGTTCTTTGTGAAAAGGACCTGCATTTGTTTTGCAGAGGGCCCTCCAACAATGACTGGATGCGATTAGCACAAATTATCTCAATTATCTCTACTAAAACAGACAACAATAGCCACTCCCTACTAACACACTGTATGGCCTATTTGCTATGCGGTTAGCTAGTCACATAGTGCATAGTCGCACACAAAATGAATCAATGTTGTGTATGGAGTAAAAACACACATTGTACTTTATGTGTAAGTATCTTTACCAATTTTCAGGATTGCACATGTTCTACCATTACCTTGTTCCTTGTATGAGTAAAACACTTGTTTCCCCCAAAAGAAATGAAACACAAAAGGAATGAAATTAGGCATATCGCTTTTCTTGTTGTTGGAGAGGGTTTTCCTTCTGTTCGTGCATTAGCAAAAATACATCCAAAGACTTTTCAAGTCACATAGCCCACAATTTCTACACCTGCATTGCTTGCTGTTTGGGGTTTAGGCTGGGTTTCTGTACAGCACTTTGAGAGATCAGCTGATGTACGAAGGGCTATATAAATAAATTTGATTTGATTTGATTTGATTTAGTCCAACTGTACCTTTAGAATCTATAAACCCACCTGTGTGTGTGAGTGTGTGTATCCTCACTGTCCAGGCCTTGGTAAAGCCGAGTACCAGCCGCCAGACCAAAAGTCACGTCCGGTTGACGTTGGGGTTAAGATATTCTTAAGTGGACATAAAACTGCCAGAAACCTACAATCAGGGATGAGAGTGAACATGAAATGTCAACAATGTAAATGTAAAATGTGGAAGTGGTTTATGCTGGAGAGATACACATCGCAATGTAATGCCCTCTGTTCATTACATCCAATTCAATATGTACGACTGATGGCTACATTCACATTTTACAGCCTCTGCCACATATATGTACATGTAACTAACAAAATAAAGGACGCTCCAACATAAAGTGCATTAATAAGGCGTTGGTTCAAATAATAGGTCTGGGACAGGTAGCACGTCCGGTGAACAGGTCAGGATTCCCTAGCCGCAGGCAGAACAGTTGAAACTGGAGCAGCAGCACGGCCAGGTGGACTGGGGACAGCAAGGAGTCATCATGCCAGGTAGTCCAGTATTGGCTGGAGCAGAATAAGTGGAATGGTATCAAACACATGGTTTATATGTGTTTGATGCCATTCCATTTGCTCAGTTACAGCCATTACCATGAGCTGTCCTCCCCTCAGCAGCCTCCACTGCTACTTACAAATACTTATAAAAGAAGATTATCATTATGAAATCAAATTCCATTAATCAGCATTTAGCTGTTAAATATTCTAATATCTGCAGATGGGGGTAAGACAATAGGAGACAAGATGTTGTGTGTAGTGTCACCCACGTGTTTCAGCCATGCTATTGTCTGCTCTATGTAAATGCTCTATCTCTCACTCTCTCTCTCTCTCTCTCTGTGTGAGCGGAGTGATGAAGGGGTAAAAGAGTGAGGGTGGGAGGGGAGGAGGGGGAGATGGCTGCAATGTGCATGTGCACTCGTGTGTGTGTGTGTGTGTGTGTGTGTGTGTGTGTGTGTGTGTGTGTGTGTGTGTGTGTGTGTGTGTGTGTGTGTGTGTGTGTGTGTGTGTGTGTGTGTGTGTGTGTGTGTGTGTGTGTGTGTGTGTGTGTGCGCGCGCTGGCATGCACAGACGGCTTGTGGTAATTTGATGTGTGTCCCCGGGGATGTTTGATGGATTAATGCTAAGCAGGCTCCCTTTTCCAAAGGCACCACCTGATCTCAGGGGACTCGTGTTCCATATAAAAGCCTGTGCGAGTGCTGAGCTCAGCTAGTCTAGTCATCTCCTCTTCTCTCACCCTATATCTCTCTACACTTTATTTCTTTCTCTGTGTTCTTTCTCCTATCCTTTGTCTTTCACTTTTCCCCTTCTCTTCTGTCCTTTCTGTTTCTCTTCCTTCTGGCATTCAGACTGAGGCTTTTCAGGCTATTCAGGCCTGGGAGTTTTAGCAGGGAGGGAAATCTCAGAGCATCTTTTAGCATCGTCCACCACCATTTTGGTTTTCTTTGACTTGAGGCCTTTTCTAAAGGGTGCAGGTCTTTGACTTTTTCCTGTGCAGTTTTGTTCTTCATATGTGGCATTAGGAACAGCCCGTCAAGAAAATGCCACGTTCCTTTTTGGTGAAGCAACTGAAGGTCCACGATTTCTCCTCCTCCAATCATCCTCATCAGCATCACAACGACGGATCGTACACACTCACACGTGCCATCACTGAGTCCACCACCAACTTGGCGGTCCATTTGAGTGAAAATGGTGGGTCAAGATTACTTAAAAATTCTGTCTACACATTGAAAACAAAAATTGAATTTTCATCATTAATTTGCTTGCTGTATATTTTTTATTATTTTATTTTTATTTAACCTTTATTTAACTAAGCAAGTCAGTTAAGAAAAAATTCTTATTTCCAATGAAATAAGCCTACCCCAACCAAACCCTAACGACGCTGGACCAATTCTGCGCCGCCCTATGGGACTCCCAATCACGACCGGTTGTGATATAGCCTGGAATCAAACCAGGGTCTGTAGTGACGCCTCTAGCACTGAGATGCAGTGCCTGAGACCGCATCGCCACTCAGGAGTATATAGATTAGAGTTGTAGGTTTTAGATCATTTTTTTTGTTGCTATACTGTATTTGTTCAGGAATGAAAAAATCACAAAAGCATTTGTTTTAAAAATTACTTTTATTAAAAAAAATATTCAGTAAAAGGATGAACCTCTTGATCCATGTCTTCTGCCATGAAGCCTGTGATGTTGTGTTTTCAATTCAATCCTTTTGTTTTCTAACTCCAGTGATGCTAAATAGTATTCAGGTCACACTGGACCAATCAATTTAATACTGAGCAGATCACGCAACAGGCTTTATTACTATTGTGTACATGCATAATGGTATACATGGATGCGTACATTAGGCTTGAAATCCCATCCAAGCCTTTGTGAGGTCCAAACCTCTCCATCACCACCAGAAAGCAGATATCCACATGGGACTGGTTTGTCCTTCGCTGTTATTCTTGAGCTTTTCCCTTTATCACCCCCCCAACCCCCCTCCATATCTCCATCTCCTCATCCTCCTCCATCCCATCTGATCTTACAGGATGCTAGATACCCACAGGGGGTCGAATTGCAGAAATTAAATCCCTCTCTCTCCCCCTCTAAAATCCATTGACAAAATATGTTTCTCTGATGAATTGACAAAACTCAATGCTAAATGGTGAAAAAGAGCATACATTAGAACATATTACCTTAAATGGAAAAGGGCAACATGCTTTATGTAACATCATTTGTTTATGATGTCACAAAATGGATTCAAAAAAATGAGAGGGGAGTACAACCAACTTCAGATGTACAGGTTTTGTCAACTCATCCTGTGATTTCAGGGCAAAACACTTCCATAGAAATTTGTGGTGTGTTTTGTTTTTGTTGTTGGTGGAATGTCCTTCATAACCACAGAGCTTTGGCTCGCAGGATAATCTGTTCCCAGATTTAGGATGCCAGCTGTCTGAATCCCTTTGTGTTGCAGGGGGAGCACAATATAGTGTTCACTGCTGTCAAGATCAGACTATAACTCCTCCTTTCCATCCCCATCCTCAAATGACACTGCACCTGTCATTCAATCTCTCTATTACCATACTCACAGGCACTTTCAACACGCCACTAATGGAGAATGATCTGATTAAAATGAATTAGTGCTTTGGGGAATTTCTCTTCTTAGACATTCTGTTCTGGCCCAGATTTATATATGGTGGCATTGGATAGGAAAGTGACAGGTGGATCGGTTGTGGAGAACTAACAAGTGTGTTTAATTTTATGACTGTTGTGTCAGTGCATAGAACTTGTGTTTCGTATGTGATGGTGTTTTTGATGTAGCTAGCAATGATTGTCCTTAGATGCGTCCCAAATGGCACCCTATTCCCTATGGGCCCTGGTCAGAAGTAGTGTATTATATAGGGAATATGGTGCCATTTGGGATACAAGCCTTGTTCTGAGCCGGATGAGTTATTGATCGCTGAAAAACGGTGCACTGATGAGTCATTCATATTTAATTCGCAAATCTTGCTGAACCAAGTACTTGCTTTTGGTTTCTTGTATAGTTTCATATTGATTCGCAACGCATGGAAGATCCAGCTCACTGGACACACACTGGTTGAATCAACGTCGTTTCCATGTAATTTCAATGAAATTATGTTGAACTAACGTTGAACAGACGTTGAATCGACGTCTGTGACCAGTGAGAGGTTTTTATTCAATGGCTCAAAAAAAAAAAAAAAACAACAAGATGCTTTCAACTGGCATCAGAAAGAGTGCTGGAATCATAAAACCATAAAACCATAACATCCTCGACCCCAAAATATATTTTGTAACAAATTATTTAGTAAAAATGTGTATACATTTTTATAAATGTATGCCCTTATTTATTCAAATTCTTTCTCTTCCAACCCGCTACAGGCTACATCCAGGATTATGTCATCCCCTCAATATGCAAGAGCACAAAGGAGCTGGGTTCAAAGCAGCAGACCAGGCTCTCTGTGGGGCCCCTGTACTCTCCGGGGAGCACGGGGAGCAGCGGGGGGGAGGACTACTCTGACCATGACATGGAGCAGCCCGACAGCCCCCACTCGAGCGTCACCACCGAGTCGGAGAGCAGCATCTACTACCCAGTGGGCGCTTTCCTCATCTCTGACGGCCGCTCTCGAAAAAGGGCCAACCACAGGCACCAACACAAGGAAGGTGAGGAGAGAGATAGCAGTACAGAAGAAAGCTCCACAGGAGCCACAGCGGCTAAGGCTGCCAAAGGGAAGTCTGGGAAATCCAAGGGACCGGGCCGCCACACGTGTGGCGAATGTGGCAAGACCTACGCCACCTCATCCAACCTGAGCCGCCACAAGCAGACGCACCGCAGCCTGGACGGCCAGCAGGCCAGGACGTGCCCCACATGCCACAAGGCCTATGTGTCCATACCAGCGCTGGCCATGCACATGCTCACCCACGACCTGCGGCACGAGTGCAGCGTGTGCAGCAAGGCGTTCAGCCGGCCGTGGCTGCTGCAGGGTCACATGCGCTCGCACACGGGCGAAAAACCATTTGCCTGTGCCCACTGCGGCAAAGCGTTTGCGGACCGCTCCAACCTGCGTGCCCACATGCAGACGCACTCAGCCTTCAAGCACTATGAGTGCAAGCACTGCGGTAAGAGCTTTGTACTCAAGTCCTACCTGAACAAGCACTACGAGTCGGCCTGCTTCAAGGGCTCTGGAGACGAAGAGGACTGCTGCTCTGAGGACTGATCAGGGATCAGTTTATTTTCTATTTCAGTTTATTTATCCAGGTCGGTTTTACTGAGATAACATCCTCTTACAAGAGAGACCAGGGTTGTGTTCATTAGGGCATATAACAGAAAATATTTTAAAATGCTTCGTAACTGAAAACGAAAATGAGGGTTTCTTATTGAACAAATCCAGGTAGTCCCTCTCCTTGTTTCAGTCCGATTTCTTCCATTCGGTGCCTAATAAACACAACCCTTGTCAAAGAGAGCACTCCTCAAAACTCGTCTTCCTCTTCCTGCCTTTTGGTAGAGAGCAATAATAATGGGTTGAGGGTTGTTCAAGAACATAGAAGATAACTGATGATGAGGACTGAATAACTTATATATTTTTTTCAATATTTATTTTATGAATTCTTATTTATTTACTTGCAATAATTTACATTCCAGTATTATTTTATATGCCAATTAGCTCTTAATTCCCCTTAAACATGTCTTCCACAAGAGACATATTTGTTTTTTTATTAAAATTTTTCATTTATGTATTTATTTATTTATCAAATGATGAATTGATTGGTTATGTTGTGAAATGATTTGATTTATGAATTGAACATCTTATAAAATGCTGTAATATATTTCTGAGACTAAGTAGTGCTATATCTGATCTTATTCACAATAATTGTTGATATATTTGTGTTCTACGTAGGAAATTATTAATATGCCCCTTTGTTTTTGAATCTATGCAAAGGATGTAATTGTAAGCTACAATGTGATAGTCAGACATGTAAAGACATGTAAAGTCCAATTTTTATACCATTATTAAGGATTGGTACCATTCATTATTTGCCCTATGTAGGTCTACAATACAGCTGTTGAATTTGAATTGTACTCAACTTTGTATGTAATCATGAAAAGCCTTGAAAAAATGCCTTGAACTTTTACCAAGTAATATTAATTATTAAAATATCATATTTTCACTAAGTTGTTCTCTGTGCCGTGTTCCATTTTCAAGGGGAAAATCAACTTAACACACATGTTCACTCGAGGTAACATTACCTGACACATAAACCATTAAGAAAACAAAAGTATCAATGGATTCAGAATAAATTTTGTTAGAATCCTTCTTGCTTCACACAACAACTTTGAGTTAATTCAACTAACAAATAACAGACAACCAACCTTCAGTTATTTACTTTAACTGTAGCTCTTCTCTTGACCAGCAGAGGGGGCTACCACTTTTATGAAAAAGGATCCATCAAACAAACGGTTTGTACGACCAACCATTCAGTCCTTAGTATACAGTACATAGGGAAAACCACCATGTAGGGTGTGACAGCAGTGTGTTTCCCCCATGCATGTGCCTCCAGAGAGACAGTCAGAGAGCCAGTCAGAGTGCCATCCGGATCTAGTTTGGGTCAGAGGCTCTCCACTGGCCCGGCTCGGCCCCCTAACCACACCACGCTGTGGGGCTGAGGACAGGATGTGGACTGGGTCAGGTGTCATGAGAACCAGACCCCTTTCCCCCCTCTGGCCCAGACAGGGGCCCAGAAACTTCCCTTTTCGGCCCCCGGCCACTGGGTCCCCCATGGGAAAGTACAGCTATGTGTCTCAGTGCACTCCAGACTACTATTTTTAGACACAATGCGGTCCGTACACACACACAAACACCCATCCCACATACACATGCTATTCTAAACCACAGTCCATGAAAAGGATGTACCTAGCTATTAAAAACAGCCAAATCACACACACTATACATAAAAAAACATCAAAACAATTAACAAAAGAATCCGTATCCCCACTCCAGGTCCACTCTCAGCCAATCGCGAGTGAGGATACAAGCGGCCCAAATCAAAAGCACGTTACATCAGATGGATATAGCGGAAGAGGCCTTTTATAGCCTACCTTTATTAAATCTGATCAAATCTTCAACCTTGGAAGTAGGATCATAAAAGAGGAGCTTTTATGGCCCGCCTTGTAGGTTCTTGTAGATTCTCCAGCCTGATAACCTAGCCGGCCCGTGAACACCATGGAGTTGAGACAAGGGCCCCGAGGTCCCATGCGGTCCAAGAGGAAGCTGTCTAATGTGGGTCAGAGGAACCGCAGGCCCGGCCAGGCGACCATTAAGGCCTGTTAGCAGGCTTCTCCAAAGAATCGTCGCGTGTGAGAAAACTTCCTGTTGTGATCGAGGGGTGGACCTCCAAACTGTCTGGGAGAGATGAGGGTCTCAGAGGAGATGATGATGACATGATAGTTAGTTCATCAAACCTCGGCACCTACTCCGTTTGGATATCCGTCCGTCCCACCAAAAATACCACCTAAATGTCCCCAGGTCAATACTTGACCCAGCAAGTGTAACCTTGAGAGACTGTCACCTATAATAGGAAATGTTTGCTGTTTTTTAATCTATCGAGCAATGTAACAAAATGCATTATTATTACATAGGAAACATATCTAAGTACTATCTCAAACCAGAAAATCTGCTGTTCTGGGAAAATCTGCTGTTCTGTCCCTGAGCAAGGCAGTTAACCCCCACAACAACTGCTCCCCAGGCCCCGATGACCTCGATAAAGGCACCTCTCTGATTCAGAGGGGTTGATATTAGCCACTTTCAATGCAACATACCGAAATAAAACTAACTATGCAAGACTTAGTATGCAAAACCTATGTAAGAGATTTTGCAAAGAGCATCACATTAGGATTCTATTGCATTAAACAGGCACCAGCAGACGTGAGTAGATGTGCTTGTTTTGAGATCAACCCGAGAGCTGCATGTAGCCACGTGTGCACTTACTGTATGTTCATATTCATTGCTAGTTGTATGGAGTTATTGGCCCTGTTCTCTCTCATTTCTGGTCAACATTGGGAGAGTGATTGCTTCCTACAAGAACACAAAACATGTACATTTCTAGCCATCTTTGAAAAACAGGTCAGGAAAAGAGCATTTATGTCTTAAAGGGGCAGTGTTGTATTTTGAGATAGCTAAGTAGCTAATAGGCAGAGGGTAACATTTTCATTTGACTCTCTAGGAATAATAATTTATTTTATTTTGTAAAGTGTTTTCCTGCATCAAACACAATACAACATTTTCACTCACCTCCATTTCCAGTCACTTCTGATGGACAAGTGAATAAACAGGCTAATGTCAAGCCCTGCATGTTTTTTCAAAAGTTGCATGGAATGTAGGCCTACATTGAACACCAAACATTGGCTGCTACTGTAGGCTGAATGATAGAACAGCTGTTTCCATGTTAAAATGTTATGGGATGCATTTTTTCCATTGTTTCGGATGGTAGGCCACTCTGGTAGGCCTACATTATGATTTTAAAAATAATGTTTTAAGGGAACATTGGACCTATCTCATTGGACCAGTCTCAAAGATGTACATGTTTCATAATTTGTTCATGTAATCCTCAAATCAAGTGAAACTAGAATAAATAGATTGTGGTGTAGTCAGACTACTGAAGTATAGGGCCATTTAGTGCTGATTTTAACTGACACTCCCACCTGTCCAGATAACTCAGCATGTCGAAAGCTGTGTAAGACGATCAGTATTTTTGGAAGGGCGGGAGAGAGGGAGGCAGAGAGAGAAAAAGAGGGGGGAGGGTTAGATTGAAAGCCTCATCTTTAGGTCACATTTAAGGGGTCAAAAAAGTATAGTATTGCTACTTTATAGTCCTACCAAGTTGCATGAACTGAGGGACAAACTGGAAATAATGGTATTGATAGACATTAAAGTAGAATAAAAAGTGTCATGTTCTTATATTTAATACGTTATATAATAACAATGACAACTGATGTGTTTCAGCATGGAATAGTCCCAGTCAGTATTCCCATAATAATAAGGAATTTCCCTCGACCATGCCCACAAATTGGGGGAAAATAATATTTTCCATGTAGGGAACAGAGCCTGCGAGAAAAGCCTTGTGGTTTCACGCTTTTCGGGGTGGGAGAGTGGGAAAGGTGGGACCCGGTGACCAAGTAGACTACACGTAGCTATGTGTGTGGGAAACATTTCAACACAGGTAAGGCTTGTTTAGTATAGTCCGTTTGTAACTCCACTCACTATTTCTAGCTGACTATATAGTCCGTTTGTTTGTGTTATTGGTCTTGTCTAGCTTAATGTTCGAGTCAGAAGCGAGCTTGCACTCACACACGTGGCTGCTAGTGTAACAGTATAGCTTCCGTCCCTCTCCTTGCCCCTACCTGGGCTCGGACCAGGGACCCTCTGCACACATCAACAGTCACCCTCGAAGCACTACTTCAAGGTCATAGAGCTAGTGAAGTCACCGATTAAAACGCTTTTAGCGCGCACCACCGTTAACTAGCTAGCCATTTCACATCGGTTCCACTAGCACCATAATGACAAGGGGCATGAGAGAAGCAACAATATTAGGTTTTGCTAAATAGTGAAAATGCTAGGGAGAAGGCAATGTTGAAAAGTCATCTTTAGACATGTTGTACTTTTCTTAAATGGAGTTTTGTCATTGACTAAAACAAGCAGACAACATGAATATTGTGTTTGAAAAATGTCATGTTTTTGCTGTGGGCCAATGGAGTAACCAAGTTAACCTTGTTTTCCCCACAGGTGGGAGGGGCAGCGACGTTCTGTTTAATGCAGACATCATGATGCACCTCCTCCACAAAAACGGTGTGATGTTTGCAGCAATAACCACTTCTATTGGAGCAGTCTCTCTAAATGAGTGATAATAGGCATCTGAAATGTTATTCAGACCTCATATCCTACCACTGCATTTACTTTTCTGTACAAAAACCTCATGCTGGAAGTATTGTCAATATTAAAATCTATTGTATGCCCCCAATATTATAGGAGAGCTGCAGCTGGCAGGGTGATATTTGGTGTAGCGACTCTAGCCTGGTTCTATATCTGTTTGTGTTGTCTTGCCAACCCCTACACTCTTAGAAAAAAGGGTTCCAAAAGGGTTCTTCGGCTGTCCACATTGCAGAATCCTACATAGAACCCAAAATGGTTCTACCTGGAACTAAAAAAAATATTCAAAGGGTTCTCCTACGAGGACAGTCAAAAAAAACTTTTAAGGTTCTAGATATAACCTTTTTATCTAAGAGTGTGTGATGACTTCATGACCACAGGTTGTTGGCAAGACAGCACAAACAGATCTGGGACCAGGCGAGAGCTGCTCGGGGTTAGGGTTTTATTGGTTTTCTCAGAGGCATCCATGAGTCAACACGCCTGACTACAGAGAGTATCTAACCCTAGCGGGTCATCATGGCAGCGCTCTGCTGGCTCTATTACAATATTGGGTCTGACTCACGATGTGGTCACCATAACATCACTCAAAACAGTGCAGGAGTTGTCCAAGAGAGAAAACAGCCAGGAGGAGTTGGTGTATTGTCCTAAAGGGGGCTATTTGTCAGGCCTGTTGTGACACACTGTTCAGCTGCCTGCCTATACAGACATCACTTAAAAACGTTATCTTGTTTTTCCACTTTCTTTTGTCATGTAATGGTCACAACTCGTGGTTTCTTGCAAATGTCATTTTTTATTTCTTATTTTTCTGTCCTAAAAAATTACCAATTACTTTTTGCACCATAGTCTATAAATTGCACTTAAATACCACCTTCTCATTGTACACCTACAAGCACTACTTTGGAGCACACTGACTGCAAACTAAATATCCCTTAGTTAATCACCTCAAGTTTTAAGTGGTATGCCTTGATGCGGGGGGCAAAGTATTTACGGTTCCAAACTGTGAGCTAGAGGAAAGTGAGTAAGGGGTCGTGTTGCTGGCCGGCTGAGGAGCAGTAAAAATAACCTTGGCTTGTGGTGTCCCAGTTTATGAGTGGGCACCGGGTCTTCTGCAGGTCACCATTGTTGGTGCAGCTGAGCTAGTGCCAGAGCCAGCAGGGTCTGCCGGTGGTTCGATGTGTCAGAGGTTGTTTGTAAAGCAAGCCAAACAGGCCTTTTGATGGCACACACCAGAGAATCTGGAAGCCATTTGCTTTTCCGCACTCTGTGTGAGCATCCCAAACAGCACCCTATTCCCTTTATAGTGCACTACTTTTTATCAGGGTCCATCAAAAGTAGTGCACTATATAGGGAATAGGGTGCCATTTGGGGCCACAACCAGAGAAAGTGGAGGGCTTGATCACCGCATCTGCTGCCTGTTTATTTACCCAGCTCACTTAACCCTTTAAACAAACTAACCAGGGCTCACCGTTGTGCCACTCTTAGATTGGCCTCAGAGGACAGAATCTGTCACAGGGGCTTTAGACTAATACCTATAGAGAGACGTAACATATACCTTGTTATAAGACATTGTAATGTTGTGAAGTTATACATAACTTATAAAGCATCATACTTGGATGCTTTAAGTAAAGTGTTATTATTTTTAAGAGGAGATGGAGTTTAGAACCCCCTTGTCAATGATCCTAGGCCTACTTTAGTTTGATTACATGATATTAAACTGTAATATGTATACTTGGGCCTACATAATAAACAATTTGTTGTGGTTTAAGATTGCTTACTTTCTAGCAGTTTTGGTAAGTGCATTTACCTTTCTATATCTTATGTAGGTCCTTGTTGACCAAAACCTAACATTTTTATAGAAACGATTTGATTTGAGTGCCACACCTCACATTCTTTCTGCATAATCTCACTCATTACATATTTCGAATATCCAACAATGGTAGTAGGCTAATTTAAATTAGTGCAATGTTGGACAAAAGATTTTTCTCATAATAATAGCATCTTTTTTTATTGTGGTGCATAATTAAATGGCAAAAGCAGCCTCCAGTGTCAAACAGTGTTTAAGGGGAATTCAATAAATAATTGAAACTCCATCATATCATGTAAATTATGCTTAATTTTCTGAAAATGATACTGACCTATTAAAATTATAAAAGTTGTTTATAGTCTATAATATAATTTCGGATGGAAATTGTTTCTTTTGGACAGTTATTGGTCCTTTTGGACAGATTGGTTTGCCTGAACAACCCCTCCCCTTCTGCTGAAGAGCTACAGTAGGCTATAAGAGCTCACTCAAGCACGTTTACACACTCACTGTTGACCATCCGGGCCACTCCATCCTACGGGGATATGTCAAAAAAAAAAATTTTTTTCTTATTCGAGGGGGAATTCTTATGCACGTTCTGGTCTCCACGGCTGTCCATGCCCACCAATTAAACTGTTGCCTTCTCTAGGGAATAGTTTCATTATATTTTAGTTTATCATGGCCTTTACCATGCTTCGGCCGGTGGCAACTTACCCCTTCTCCTCATATCCCCCTGACTTCAACATGATGTCGGACGACGAGGGGAACCGCAGCGAGAGCGACGGCAGCTCGGACCAGAGCTATGGATGCTGTGCCTCTTCAGAGAAGACTTGTCGGCAGATTACCCGCGTGGTGGGAGTCGGTGGGGTTGTTGTGGTCAAACAGCGCAACACAGCCAACGCCAGGGAGCGAGACCGGACCCAAAGCGTCAACACCGCCTTCACCGCGCTTCGGACACTCATACCCACGGAGCCGGTGGACAGAAAGCTCTCCAAAATTGAAACGCTCCGGTTGGCGTCCAGCTACATCTCGCACTTGGCCAACATTCTTGTCCTTGGGGACGGGTGCGAGGATGGGCAGCCGTGCTTGAGTGCAGTGTATCGCGTGCAAGGAGATGGCGAGGGGAAGCAACCCAGAACAATCTGCACCTTTTGCTTGAGCAACCAGCGGAAAGGGGTAAGCGTGCATGACAGTGCTGTGTCAGTGCTATGTCAAGTATGTCAAATATATTTAACTTATTTTACGTAGTAGACAGGCAGTAGCCTATGGTTCTGAAATGGGCGAGTGGCACATTTGACAGCTCGTATTGCATCATGTTATTATAATCTACTGTTTCTGTGCATTCAATGTCATTTACAAAAATAGTCATTTCACAATGATAGTATGGCATCAAAACAATACTAGGCCTATTTTGTTAAATACTTTCTTACCATGTCACTTGAAGATTCATCATAATGGGTATCCGTCAGTTAAGGGACATTTGTCAAACAGCTTCTTGAGAGAGAACACACATGGAAAATGATCCCTGTTGGGACATCGTGCATTTATTAATATCATTTTCAGTCTGCTTAGATATCCTTTAAAGGAAAAACCGAGGAAGGGGTTGTTGATATCAATGACATTAGATTTCACTAAACTATTTGTATTATCCACAAGGGAGAATGAGCATGGATTTAAGCCAAAGACAAAGATGCATGTAGTGTTCATATGTTGGTCGCAGATGGTTCCCGCTTCAGAATTTTCCAGAAATCAATTCTGATGTTAATGAATAACATTGACCGAACATAACATTTATTTTTGCAGGGGAAAGATGGTCGTTGTCTGAAAATGCATGCAACCCGTGCACTACGAATGAGCCGAAGATAGACAACTCTCAAATTCCAAGGATGGTTTAGTTCAAGTCCGCACCTCAGGGAAAAACTCCAGCTATCACACCTACTCCTTCACAGACCGACACATAGGCCAGAATGCCTTCGAACTGCGGAAAAAGACTGTAAAAAATATGACTGTCAAAAAATAATGTTCCTCTCATAATGCTGGTTTGGTGAAATGTGATTTTGGAGGAACAAATGAGACTATTTGGTTGCCTTTTCAACACCATTTTGTATTTTGCGTTGAAATTAAATATATTTTTACATAGTTGTTGTTGTCCCTAGTCTAATTTCAGCCCCTCATACCAACACATTTGTGATGTTTTCATATGGTTATCCCCTTACACTTGTGGAAATTGGGTCATATTGAAATGTTTCTAACATAATAACAATAAAAAGCGTATGCATGACCATGGTAGCAATTGAAAGAAAACACTGGAGATTATGGGGAAATGAACACACCAAAGGTTAAGACAACAGTTTACCAGACACAATACTGAATCCAAACATTACACTGTTGATTTTATGTTCATTTTACATTTACTGTACTTTTCACAGCATTTGGCAAAAACTAAATCTCAAAATATTCTGTATACATTCAAAATAATATTTATTGACATTTTGGAGTAGGTGCAAGATGAGAAAAAAATGATTACAAGAGTTTGACTGAGATGTCTAACTTGTGTCTCCAATTGGCCACACACCTCACCAAACTGCACAGTTCTTAACTAATTTCAATGTATTTACAGTGGGGTAAAAAAGTATTTAGTCAGCCACCAATTGTGCAAGTTCTCCCACTTAAAAAGATGAGAGAGGCCTGTAATTTTCATCATAGGTACACTTCAACTATGACAGACAAAATGAGAAGAAAAAAAATCCAGAAAATCACATTGTAGGATTTTTAATGAATTTATTTGCAAATGATGGTGGAAAATAACTATTTGGTCAATAACAAAAGTTTATCTCAATACTTTGTTATATACCCTTTCTTGGCAATGACAGAGGTCAAATATTTTCTGTAAATCTTCACAAGGTTTTCACACACTTTTTCTGGTATTTTGGCCCATTCATCCATACAGATCTCCTCTAGAGCAGTGATGTTTTGGGGATGCTGCTGGGCAACACGGACTTTCAACTAACTTTCAACTAGATTTTCTATGGGGTTGAGATCTGGAGACTGGCTAGGCCACTCCAGGACCTTGAAATGCTTCTTACGAAGCCACTCCTTCATTGCCCGGGCGGTGTGTTTGGGATCATTGTCATGCTGAAAGACCCAGCCACGTTTCATCTTCAATGCCCTTGCTGATTGAAGGAGGTTTTCACTCAAAATCTCACAATACATGGCCCCATTCATTTTTTCCTTTACACGGATCAGTCGTCCTGGTCCCTTTGCAGAAAAACAGCCCCAAAGCATGATGTTTTCACCCCCATGCTTCACAGTAGGTATGGTGTTCTTTGGATGCAACTCAGCATTCTTTGTCCTCCAAACACTCCAAAGTTGAGTTTTTACCAAAAAGTTCTGGATCATCCAAATGCTCTCTAGCAAACTTCAGACGGGTCTGGACATGTACTGGCTTAAGTAGGGGGACACGTCTGGCACTGCAGGATTTGAATCCCTGGCGGCGTAGTGTGTTACTGATGGTAGGCTTTGTTACTTTGGTCCCTGCTCTCTGCAGGTCATTCACTAGGTCCCCCCATGTGGTTCTGGGATTTTCGTCACCGTTCTTGTGATCATTTTGACCCCACGGGGTGAGATCTTGCGTGGAGCCCCAGATCGAGGGAGATTATCAGTGGTCTTGTATGTCTTCCATTTCCTAATAATTGCTCCAACAGTTGATTTCTTCAAACCATGCTGCTTACCTATTGCAGATTCAGTCTTCCCAGCCTGGTGCAGGTCTACAATTTTGTTTCTGGTGTCCTTTGACAGCTCTTTGGTCTTGGCCATAGTGGAGTTTGGAGTGTGACTGTTTGAGGTTGTGGACAGGTGTCTTTTATACTGATAACAAGTTCAAACAGGTGCCATTAATACAGGTAATGAGTGGAGGACAGAGGAGCCTCTTAAAGAAGAAGTTACAGGTCTGTGAGAGCCAGAAATCTCGCTTGTTTGTAGGTGACCAAATACTTATTTTTGCAACATAATTTGCAAATAAATTCATTAAAAATCCTACAATGTGATTTTCTGGATTTTTTTCTCTCATTTTGTCTGTCATAGTTGAAGTGTACCTATGATGAAAATTACAGGCCTCTCTCATATTTTTAAGTGAGAGAACTTGCACAATTGGTGGCTGACTAAATATTTTTTTACTGTTTTTCTTTTTCTTTACGCAATTCAAAAACGTTCCATTATAAATTGCAAACTGGGTCAGGTGGGAATCATTTGAAAGCGTCTTATCTTGCCGATATGGTTATAAAGTTGGTTAACAAGTTATAAAATATGATCTTACAGTGTTAGGCTTTCAAATGGCACTTCAGACAAACATATTGTAAATTTGGGGCTTATAGAATGGAGTTATGACATGAGTGCATTCAAGTGTGTGTTCTGCAGCATGCAACATGACAAACATAGGCTCATTCTGTTCAGGACAACCCAGGCAGGGTATAACACATGGCAGTCATCCTTTTAACTGTGGATCAAACATAGCGATCATAAACGTTGATACTGTAAATTAAATTATTTTTCAAATATGGAAATGTGATGTGCACATTTGGACTCACGGGTGTGTGGTTTGCTTGTATGACATCAACGCTGTATTTATTATAATCCTCAATGTCTCATCTTTCAGAACACATCGACTTCTAAATTTACAGCATTTCCCTCAATCAGAGAACAACAAATGTGCAAAAGTGGCACAATTAGTGGGAGCGAGGGGGGGAGGGGGGTTGCTCAAATTTATATTGTTTGTTCGTCAAAAACCATACAGAACAGTGAAGCGGAAAACCGTAACTCTGACGTCATGTATAGCATGTTACTGTACAGCGACTGCGTTCCAATTTAGGACAAGATCTGCCATTTTCAACCCGTTTACGTGATGTCAGGAGTGGAAAGGGCTACCGAAATTTCTACCAACAAGGTGATGTAGTGAATTCTTTGAAGATAAAGTATATATGGGAATTTTAAGTACATACTTGAGCAATGCTAAGGAATCTCTGAAAGGAAGTGTGAGATGGGGCCTTTCCAAAATAGCTGAGCTGGCCGATTCTAAAGTGGCCAACCAAGGGCCCTTTGAGCCTAGTAAGGATAGGACATAGCAAAGTGTGTGAGGAAAACATTATTCACTCCCAATCATCATTCTCTGAATTTGCTGTACAAAGTTAAAGGGAAAACAGGAAAGGCAACATGAGTAGATCTATTGTCAAGACTAATGATTACTCATGGAAACCATCAAAACGTGTGGCACATTGCTGAACCGATGCCCAATATCAGGAAATAATGGTTCAAGGTAGTGAGCTGAACAATTGGTAGCACTTTAGTTAAAGCCTCCACCAACTCAGGGGCTTTTGGTTATAGTGTCCACCATGAGATTGGAAGGTTGGCACTTCAATCACCGGCCAAGTCATACAAAGACTGTACAAATGGGACTTGATGCATTTTGCCGGGCGCTCAGCATTAAGGAGATTGGGGGTAAGGCCCTGCGATAGACTAGCGTCCTATCAAATCAAACTTTATTTGTCACATGCACTGAATACAACAAGTGTAGACTTTACTGTGAAATGCTTACAAGCCCTTAACCAACAGTGCTGTTCAAGAAGAGTTAAGAAAATATTTACCAAATAAACTAAAGTAAAAAATAATAAAAAGTTAACACAATAACATAACAATAACGAGGCTATATACAGGGGTACCGGTACCGAGTCAGTATGCAGGGGAACAGGTTAGAATGAATTTGTAAATGTAGGTAGGGGTAAAGTGACTACGCATAAACAGCGAGTAGCAGCAGTGTACTAAACAAATGGAGGGGGGGGGGGGTCAAATGAATACTCCGGTGGCCATTTAATTAATTGTTCAGCAGTCTTATGGCTTGGGGGTAGAAGTTGTTAAGGAGCGTTTTGGTCCTAGACTTGGTGCTCCGGGTATGGTAGCAGAGAAAACAGTCTATGGCTTGGGTGACTGGAGTCTCAGACAATATTTGGGCATTCCTCTGACACCGCCTATTATATAGGTCCTGGATTGCAGGAAGCTTGGCCCCAGTGATGTACTGTGCCGTATGCACTACCTTGTGTAGCGCCTTATGGTCAGATGCCAAGCAGTTGCCATACTAGGCAGTGATGCAACCAGTCAGGATGCACTCGACAGTACAGCTGTAGAACTTTTTGAGGATCTGGAGACCCATGCCAAATGTTTTCAGTCTCCTGAGGGAGAAAATGTTTTGTGCCCTCTTCACGACTGTCTTGGTGTGCTTGGACCATGATAGATCATTGGTGATGTGGACACCAAAGAACTTTAAACTCTCAACCCGCTCCACTACAGCACCGTTGATGTTAATGGGGGCCTGTTCGGCCTGCCTTTTCCTGTAGTCCACGATCAGCTCCTTTGTCTTGCTCACATTGAGGAAGAGGTTGTTGTCCTGGCACCACACTGCCAGTTCTCTGACCTCCTCCCTATAGGCTGTCTCATTGTTGTCGGTGATCAGGCCTACCACTGTTGTGTCATCAGCAAACTTAATGATGGTGTTGGAGTCGTGTTTGGCCATGCAGTCGTGGATGAACAGGGAGTACAGGAGGAGACTAAGTACACACCCCTGAGGGACCCCAGTGTTGAGGATCAGCGTTGCAGACATGTTGTTACCTACCCTTACCACCTGGGGGCAGCCCGTCAGGAAGCCCATGATCCAGTTGCTGAGGGAGGTGTTTAGTCCCCGGGTCCTTAACTTAGTGATGAGCTTCGTGGGCACTATGGTGTTGAACGCTCAGAGCGTTCCCCCTGTATATACCCCCTGTATATAGGCTCGCTTTGTTATTTACTGCTGCTTCTTAATTATTTGTTTTTGTTATCTCTTTCTTTTTTTAGGTATTTTCTTAAAACTGCATTGTTGGTTAAGGGCTTGTAAGTAAGCATTTCACTATAAGATCTACACCTGTTGTATTCGGCGCATGTGACAAATAACATTTGATTTGATTTAACATCGGCTACTGAGACCGATATCACACAGTTATCCAGAACAGCTGGTGCTCTCGTGATTGCTTCAGTGTTGCTTGCTTCGAAGCGAGCATTAAAGGCATTTAGGTCGTCTGGTAGGTTCGCATCACTGGGCAGCTCGCGTCTGGGTTTCCCTTTGTAGTCCATAATAGTTTTCAAGCACTGCCACATCCGATGAGCGTCAGGTCCTGTGTAGTAGGTTTCAATCTTAATCCTGTATTGACTCTTTGCTTGTTTGATGGTTCATCTGAGGGCATCGCAGGATTTCTTATAGGCGTCTGGTTAGTGTCCTGCTCCTTGAAAGCGGCAGCTCTAGCTTTTAGCTCGATGCGGATGTTGCCTGTAAACCATGGCTTCTGGTTGGGATATGTACGTATGGTCACTGTGGGGATGACGTCGTCAATGCACTTATTGATGAAGCCGATGATTGAGGTGGTGTGCTCCTCAATGCCATTGGATGAATCCCGGAGCATATTTCAGTCTGTGCTAGCAAAACAGTCCTGTAGCGTAGCATCCGTGCCATCTGACCACTTCTGTATTGAGCAAGTTTTTGCTTGTAAGCAGGAATCAGGAGGTTAAAAGTATGGTCGGATCTGTCAAATGCCGGGCTTGGGAGAGCTTTGTATGCATCTCTGTGTGTGGAGTAAAGGTGGTCTAGAGTTTTTTGAGTCTGGTTGCATACTGTATGTGACATGCTGGTAAAACTGATTTAAGTTTGCCTGCATTAAAGTCCCCTGCCACTAGGAGTGCCGCTTCTGGGTGAGCATTTTCTTGTTTGCTTATGGCCTTATAGAGTTGGTTGATTGCGCTCTTAGTGCCAACATCGGTCTGTGGTGGTAAATAGACGGCTACAAATAATATAGATGAGAACTCTCTTGGTCGAGAGTGTGGTCTACAGCTTATCATAAGGCACTCTACCTCAGACGAGCAATACCTCGAGACTTTAATATTAGACATTGCGCACCAGCTGTTATTGACGAAAAGACAAACACCACCACCACTCGTCTTACCAGACATAGCTTCTCTGTTCTGCCGGTGCATTTCATATCCCTCCAGCTCCGAATTCTCCATGTCGTCGTTCAGCCACGACTCTGTGAAACATAGGATATTACACTTCTTAATGTCCTGTAGGTAGGATAATAGTAGGTCATCCATTTTATTTTCCAATGATTGCATGTTAGCAAGTAGGGGTTCATTTACCCCCACCCCCCTTTCTTTTTAAACTGTTACTACTCGCTGTTTATTATCTATCCATAGTCCCTTTACCCCTACCTACATGTACAAATTACCTTGACTAACCTGTACCCCCACACATTGACTCTGTACCGGTACCCCCTGTATATAGCCTCATTATTGTTATTTTATTGTGTTACTTTTCATTTATTTTTTACTTTAGTTTATTTAGTAAATATTTTCTTAACTCTATTTTCTTAAAACTGCATTGTTGATTAAGGGCGTGTAAGTAAGCATTTCACAGTAAGGTCTACACCTGTTCTACACATGTGACAAATAAAAGGTGATTTGATATGATTACTTGTACATCAGGCTGCCAAATGCTACAGAAACAGGAGAAGCTCGTGCTCCTATCAGTCATTCCAGCTCACTCGTGCAAGGCTACTTACTTAGTTAAAGCTTGGAGGTATAATTAAACAATAAGGCCCAAGGGGGTGTGGTATATGGCCAATATACCACGGTTAAGGGCTGTTCTTATGCATGACGCAACGCAGAGTATATATTGGCCATATACCACAAACCCCTGAGGTGCCTTATTGCTGTTATAAACTGGGAATGACCAAAACTACTTGTTTACTGTTCTATTTATGGTTAGAGTTTGGCCACTTAGCAAAATCTTGCCGGTTTGAAAACCCAAGCCGACAAGGTGACATTTTTAAAATCTTAATGCAAGAAGGCACCGCAAGGTAGTGGGAAAATAAAAACAGTTTCGCATTGTGCATAAGAACAACCCTTAGGGGTGATATAGTCCCAGTCGGTAGATAGAACACACGCCTGTGGGGAAAACAACCTGTGGTTACCCAGGTTACCCCATTGCCTCAGCAAAAACCTGACCTTTTTCAAGGTCAGGTTATATGAATACGGGCCTTGACTTCCATTTTTTTGTTGTATGCTTGTTTTAACCAATTACAAAACTACATTTTAAAAAAGTACAACATGTCTAAAGATGACTTTTCAACTTTGCCTTCTGCAGAGCATTCTCACTACTTAGAAAAAAACATAATATTGTAGCTTCTCTCATGCCCATTTTCATGATGTTGCTAGCAGCCATGTGAGTCCTTGCTAGCTACCGCCAGAACATTAAGCTAGACAAGACCAACAACACAAACAAACGGACTATACAACTACAAGTTGTAAGTGGAGTTACAAACGGACTATACTAAACAAGTTAAACGTCTTACCTGTGATGAAATGTTTCCCATACACATAGCTATGTGTAGACTACTTGGGCACGGGGTCCCTACATTTCCCACTCTCCCACCCCGAATAGCCTGAAGCCACAGGGCTCTTCTTGCAGGCTCTGTTTCCCTCCATGGGAGGATTGCGAACCAAAGGTCAGAATTTTTGACCTGGTTACATGTATACCACGGTTTTCAGCCAATCGGCATCCAGGGCTCGAATTGCCCAGGTTTATGATGGCCATTATAAAACGGGTTGGTTGAATCCTGGATGCTGATTGGTTAATAGCATCCATTCCTGAAAAATGTCATAATGCCATAATTCCATTTCAAGTATCAATGCACATCCACTGTTACTTCCCCATGCTTCTTCCATAGCATTGTGCCTTTCTGTATTTTGAAAGTCCTATATCTTGGAAACATGATTGGTGACATGCAACATTTGTTGGGACTATATCAACAGTGGACTAATGAAACAAATACCAAAATATTGTTTTTGAGTGGAACTTTCCTTTAAGTAAAGTGTTTTTAACTGAACAAATTACATGTTTGAGTTACAGATCCACAAGTCTATCAATTCTCAGGTCTGCAGTACATTGTACTTAGAGTAGAAAACCATTCAATGATTTTAGCTTAGAATGTATTGAAGCTGCATTTCAAGAGCTGCAAAGGATCCAAGTAAGCAGTAAGTTGCATGGTGTTCTTTGGCACTGGTGTGTTTCAGTGAATCTCATGGGCTTTTCATGCACATGTGCTATTGATCAGTCACACCTAATATCACCTAGCAGCCTGTGTCGAGCAAAACACAGCTGCTGATATATTAATGGTGTAAATCACAACTCTAGTCCCCGGAGCTGGAGCGGTATGGGGGGATGGGGTGGGGGGGTTAAGAGGGGAGTTGTTGCTTTGTAAGCACTTCTAAACTGGTGCAAGTTGTGATTTAGCCCTTTTTTTATATAATCATCTGTCATAAAGACAACTTATTGCTGTCATATTGACTTATATGTCTTTTCTCCATAACATACATGAGGTCATCTTGTTTGAATAGTTGGTTACCTCAACTCTGATAATATAAGGACAAAAAAAATCGATATTTGCAGTTAGTTAGTTATCAGATTATCAGATTTGGAATGTTGTCATGTCACCAAAATTACTACATTACTGTAAATGACAGGTGTCACAAAGTGGCATTGCAGTGGTGCGTTACGTTACAGCCAGTCCCACTCCCCTCTCTATCTGCTGTCCAACAGATGTGAGTTCAAACAAATTTCTAATACTGTAGCTGGGCTCAAGTGAGCTTGCCTGGTTGCAATGGGACCAATGGAAGAGTCCTAAACCACGCCCACCTGGCACACTAAAGCAAACACTCAAATATATGAACAATTTCAAATAGTATTTGAACCTGATATGCTGTCAAAACAAATCTAAATAGAAGCTGCTGCTGCCTGAGCTTATCCTGAAAGTCTGGGTCTTGGGCCCACAAGGGCCCCTTCAAATGGCTCCCAGAGGGCCCCAAGGCAGGAAGATGTCACGGAGGAACAGGAAGGAAAAGCCGGAGCAGCCAACACGGCAGAGGCCCTCCCTGTGGGGCCAGCAAGTGCTGGGTCAGTGCCAGTACTGACATCAGCCTGCCGAGCTGGGGTCCAGATGTCCAGCTTCTAATTTTAATTCCTGGGTGGGAAAACCTGGCATTCCATCATGTATTATACAAGTCTAGAGGGATAAACTGTAACACCAAGTCCCTAACAGCTGATAAGGTTACAGGAGAAAAGATGTTACACTGTAACAGTATGGCAACCTGTACTGTAATACCGCCAGACATGGAGGCTGTTGTTTTTATTGTTACTTACTTTTATTTTACCGAGTAAGTTGACAAAGAGCAGATATTTTCAGCAGCAACCTGTACGTCGTTGAGAACAGAACATTTAACTGCCATGGGGTTAAGACGGAATAAAAGGAACTGTAACGGAATTCCTCTTCTTCAGAGGAGGAGTAGCAAAGATCAGACCAATGTGCAGCGTGGTAAGTGTCCATAATGATATATTTAATAAATCAACAGAACAAAATAACAAAAGTACAAACAAACTGTTATGTACTTGAGTGAAGACCCAAAAGCAGTTTTAACAGAAAACAGAGTTCTTTAATGAAAAACAGGAATGGCATAAATCCTCTTCCAACGTTGTCAATGGAACAAAAAGAACGTTAGTATAATGCAGGATGCACCTGCCAGGCAGACTCCGACAGGATAGGACAAGGTGGAAGCAAACGAGACGACAGCTTGCTTCTGGCATCAAAAACACAAACAAGAATCAGACACTGAAAGTAGCAGGAACAGAGAGAGAAATAGAGACCTAATCAGAGGGGAAGAGAGAACAGGTGGGAAAGAGTGAATGAGCTAGTTAGGGAGATGTAGAACAGCTGAAGAATGAGAGACAGAGAAGGTAACCTAAAAAGACCAGCAGAGAGAGACAGAGTGAAGAGAAAGGACAGGAACAGACATAACAAGACATGACAGTACCCCCCCACTCACCGCGCCTCCTGGCGCACTCGAGGAGGAAACCTGGCGGCAACGGAGGAAATCATCGATCACGAGACGGTCCAGCACGTCCAAGGGAACAACTCCTCTCCTCAGGACCGTACCCCTCCCAATCCACTAGGTACTGATGACCACGGCCCCGGGCGCATGTCCAAAATCTTACGAACCCTGTAGATGGGTGCGCCCTCGACAAGGATGGGGGGGAGGGACGAGCGGGGCGCGAAGAACGGGCTTAACACAGGAGACATGGAAGACCGGGTGAACGCGACGAAGATAGCGCGGGAGAAGAAGTCGCACTGCGACAGGATTAATGACCTGAGAAATACGGAACGGACCAATGAACCGCGGGGCCAACTTGCGAGAAGCTGTCTTAAGGGGAAGGTTCTGAGTGGAGAGCCATACTCTCTGACCGCAACAATATCTAGGACTCTTGGTCCTACGCTTATTAGCGGCCCTCACAGTCTGCGCCCTATTACGGCAAAGTGCCGACCTGACCCCCTTCCAGGTGCGCTCGCAACGCTGGACAAAAGCCTGAGCGGAGGGGACGCAGGACTCGGCGAGCTGAGATGAGAACAGCGGAGGCTGGTACCCGAGGCTACTCTGAAAAGGGATAGACCGGTAGCAGACGAGGGAAGCGAGTTGTGGGCGTACTCTGCCCAGGGGAGCTGTTCTGACCAAGACGCAGGGTTACGAAAAGAAAGACTGCGTAAAATGCGACCAACAGTCTGATTGGCCCGTTCGGCTTGACCGTTAGACTGGGGATGAAAGCCGGACGAGAGACTGACGGAAGCCCCAATCAAACGGCAAAACTCCCTCCAAAATTGAGACGTGAACTGCGGGCCTCTGTCGGAAACGATGTCAGACGGAAGGCCATGAATTCGGAAAACATTCTCAATAATGATCTGAGCCGTCTCCTTAGCAGAAGGGAGCTTAGCGAGAGGAATGAAATGAGCCGCCTTAGAGAATCTATCGACAACCGTAAGAATAACTGTCTTCCCCGCTGATGAAGGCAGTCCGGTGATAAAATCTAAAGCGATGTGAGACCACGGTCGAGAGGGAATGGGAAGCGGTCTGACGGCCGGCAGGAGGAGAGTTCCCAGATTTAGTCTGCGCGCAGACCGAACAAGCGGCGACAAATCGACGGCGTCACGTTCCCGAGTGGGCCACCAGAAACGCTGGCGAATGGAAACGACGTACCCCGAACGCCGGGGTGGCCGGCTAACTTGGCAGAGTGGGCCCACTGAAGAACGGCCGGACGAGTAGGAACGGAACGAACAGAAGGTTCCTAGGACAAGCTCGCGGCGACGGAGTGTGAGCGAGTGCTTGCTTTACCTGCCTCTCAATTCCCCAGACAGTCAACCCGACAACACGCCCCTCAGGGAGAATCCCCTCGGGGTCGGTGGAGACCTCAGAAGAACTGAAGAGACGAGATAAAGCATCAGGCTTGGTGTTTTTGAGCCCGGACGATAAGAAATAACAAACTCGAAACGAGCGAAAAACAGAGCCCAACGAGCCTGGCATTAAGTCGTTTGGCTGAACGGATGTACTCAAGGTTCCTATGGTCAGTCCAAACGACAAAGGAACGGTCGCCCCCTCCAACCACTGTCGCCATTCGCCTAGGGCTAAGCGGATGGCGAGCAGTTCGCGAGCACCAACATCATAGTTACGTTCTGGCGGCGATAAGCGATGAGAGAAAAACGCGCAAGGATGGACCTTGCCGTCAGAGAGAGCGCTGAGAAAGAATGGCTCCCACGCCCACCTCTGACGCGTCAACCTCAACAACAAACTGACTAGAGATGTCAGGTGTAACAAGAATAGGTGCGGATGTAAAACGATTCTTAAGAAGATCAAAAGCTCCCTGGGCGGAAACGGACCACTTAAAGCACGTCTTAACAGAAGTAAGGGCTGTGAGGGGAGCTGCCACCTGACCGAAATACGGATGAAACAACGATAGAAATTAGCGAAGCCCAGAAAGCGCTGCAGCTCGACGCGTGACTTAGAACGGGCCAATCAATGACAGCCTGGACCTTAGCGGGATCCATCTTAATGCCCTCAGCGGAAATAACGGAACCGAGAAAAGGGACAGAGGCGGCATGAAAAGTGCACTTCTCAGCCTTCACATAAAGACAGTTCTCCAAAAGGCGCTGGAGGACGCGTCGCACGTGCTGAACATGAATCGAGAGAGACGGTGAAAAAATCAGGATATCGTCCATGTAAACGAAAACAAAAATGTTCAGCATGTCTCTCAGGACGTCGTTAACTAGTGCCTGAAAGACAGCTGGAGCGTTAACGAGGCCGAAAGGAAGAACCCGGTATTCAAAGTGCCCTAACGGAGTGTTAAACGCCGTCTTCCACTCGTCCCCCTCCCTGATGCGCACGAGATGGTAGGCGTTACGAAGGTCCAATTTGGTGAAAAACCTGTCTCCCTGCAGGATCTCGAAGGCTGAAGACATAAGAGGAAGCGGATAACGATTCCTAACTGTTATGTCATTCAGCCCTCGATAATCCACGCATGGGCGCAGGGACCCGTCCTTCTTCTGAACAAAAAAAACCCCGCTCCGGCGGGAGAGGAGGAGGAGACTATGGTACCGGCGTCGGCGAAACCGACAAATAATCCTCGAGAGCCTTACGTTCGGGAGCCGACAGAGAGTATAATCTACCCCGGGGGAGTAGTTCCCGGAAGGAGATCAATACTACAGTCATACGACCGGTGTGGAGGAGAGAAGTGGCCTTGGAACGACTGAACACCGTGCGCAGATCGTGATACTCCTCCGGCACCCCTGTCAAATCGCCAGGCTCCTCCTGTGAAGAAGAGACAGAGGAAACAGGAGGATAGCAGACATTAAACAGGTCACATGACAAGAAACATTCCAGGATAGGATAGTATTACTAGACCAATTAATAGAAGGGTTATGGCGCACTAGCCAGGGATGACCCAAAACAACAGGTGTAAAAGGTGAACGAAAAATTAAAAAAGAAATGGTTTCGCTATGATTACCAGAGACAGTGAGGGTTAAAGGCAGCGTCTCACGCTGAATCTTGGGGAGAGAACTACCATCTAAAGCGAACAAGGCCGTGGGCTCCCTAACTGTCTGAGAGGAATGTCATGTTCCCGAGCCCAGGTCTCGTCCATAAAACAGCCCTCCGCCCCAGAGTCTATCAAGGCACTGCAGGAAGCAGATGAACCGGGCCAGCGGAGATGGACCGGAAAGGTGGCGTGATCCAGAAGGAGAGGCCTGAGTAGTTGCGCTCACCAGTAGCCCTCCTCTTACTGATGAGCTCTGGCTTTTACTGGACATGAGGTGACAAAATGACCAGCGGAGCCGCAGTAGAGACAGGCGATTGGTGATTCTCCGTTCCTTCTCCTTGGCCGAGATGCGGATACCCCCAGCTGCATAGGCTCAGCATCCGAGCCGGCGGAGGAGGGTGGCAGTGATGCGGCAGGTGGCAGTGATGTGGAGAGGGGAGCAGGAGGAGCTCCCTTCCACGAGCTCGGCGACGAAGATCAAACCGTCGCTCTATGCGAATAGCGAGAGCTATTAAGGAGTCCAGACTGGAAGGAACCTCCCGGGAGAGGATCTCATCCTTAACCTCGCGCCCTCCAGAAAACAGGAGCAAAGCCGGCTCGTTCCAGTCACTAGAGGCAGCGAGTGCGAAACTCAATAGAATAATCCGTTATGGATCGATTCCCCTGACATAGGGAAGACAGGGCCCTGGAAGCCTCCTCCCCAAAAACAGAACGGTCAAAAACCCGTATCATCTCCTCCTTAAAGTCCTGATACTGGTTAATACACTCAGCCCTCGCCTCCCAGATTGCCGTGCCCCACTCACGCGCCCGTCCGGTAAGGAGAGAAATGACGTAGGCGATGCGGGCTGCGCTCCTGGAGTAAGTGTTGGGCTGGAGAGAGAACACCACATCACACTGAGTGAGGAATGAGCGGCACTCAGTGGGCTCCCCAGAGTAACACGGCGGGTTGTTGATCCTGGGCTCCGGAGACTCGGAAACCCTGGAAGTGGGCGGTGGATCGAGGTGGAGTTGGTGAACCTGTCTTGTGAGGTCGGAGACTTGGAGCCAGGGTCTCAACGGCATGTCGAGCAGCAGACAATTCCTCCTCGTGTCTGCCTAGCAGGATCTCGACGGCGGAGTGAAAAGGGTCCGGGCCGCTGGGTCCATTCTTGGTCTGATTCTTCTGTTATGTACTTGAGTGAAGACCCAAAGCGGTTTTAACAGAAAACAGAGTTCTTTAATGAAAAACAGGAATGGCATAAATCCTCTTCCAACGTTGTCAATGGAACAAAAAGAACGTTAGTATAATGCAGGATGCACCTGCCAGGCAGACTCCGACAGGATAGGACAAGGTGGAAGCAAACGAGACGACAGCTTGCTTCTGGCATCAAAAACACAAACAAGAATCAGACACTGAAAGTAGCAGGAACAGAGAGAAATAGAGACCTAATCAGAGGGGAAGAGAGAACAGGTGGGAAAGAGTGAATGAGCTAGTTAGGGGAGATGTAGAACAGCTGAAGAATGAGAGACAGAGAAGGTAACCTAAAAAGACCAGCAGAGAGAGACAGAGTGAAGAGAAAGGACAGGAACAGACATAACAAGACATGACACAAACAACCGAAACAGTCCCGTATGGTGAAAACACTAACACAGGATACAACCACCCACAAAACACAATAGAAAACAAGCTACCTAAATATGGCTCCCAATCAGAGACAACGACTGACATCTGCCTCTGATTGAGAACCATACTAGGCCAAACACATAGAAATATAACAGAACAAAACATAGGAAAACAACATAGAATGCCCACCCCAACTCATGCTCTGACCAACTAAAATAAAGACATAAAAATGGAACTACGGTCAGAACATGACAGTACCCCCCCCCCCCGGGTGGGCATTTACCGCGGTGGCGGCTCTGGAGCGGGACGTGGACCCCACTCCACCGTAGTCTCGGCCCACTTATGTGGCACCTTAGGAGTGGCAACCCTAGCAACGGGTCCCGAATGGACGGGAGATTCCGGCAGCACCGGACAGGCGGGAGACTCCGGCAGCTCCGGAGTGAAAGGCGATTCCGGCAGCTCCTGACTGACCGGCGGCTCCGGCAGCTCAGGACAGGAGGGAGACTCCAGCAGATCAGGACAGGAGGGAGACTCCAGCAGCTCAGGACAGGAGGGAGACTCCGGCAGCTCAGGACAGGAGGGAGACTCTGACAGCGCTGGACAGAAGGGAGACTCTGGCAGCACTGGACAGGAGGGAGCACCTGTAGGGAGGAGACGGAGAGACAGCCTGGTGTGGGGGGCTGCCACCGGAGGCCTGGTGCGTGGTGGAGGTACCGGATAGATCGGACCGTGGAGGTCTCGAGCACCGAGCCTGCACAACCCTACCTAGCTGGATACTCCCCGTAGCCAGGCCAGTGCGGCGAGGTGGAACAGACCGCACTGGGCTGTGCTGGTGAACCGGGGACACCATGCGTAGGGCTGGTGCCATGTACACCGGCCCGAGGAGACGCATTGGAGACCAGATGCGCTGAGCCGACTTCATGGCACCTGGCTCGATGCCCACTCTAGCCCGGCCAATACGAGGCGCTGCAATGTAACCCTCGCCACGACCCCATATTAGGGACCCTAGCAACGGGTCCCGACTGGACGGGAGATTCCGGCAGCACCGGACAGGAGGGAGACTCCGGCAGTGCTGGACAGGAGGGAGACTCCGGCAGCTCCGGAGTGAAAGGCGATTCCGGCAGCACCGGACAGGAGGGAGACTCCGGCAGCTCAGGACAGGAGGGAGACTCCGGCAGCGCTGGACAGGAGGGAGACTCCGGCAGCGCCAGACAGGAGGGAGACTCCGGCAGCGCCGGACAGGAGGGAGACTCCGGCAGCTCAGGACAGGAGGGAGACTCCGGCAGCGCTGGACAGGAGGGAGACTCCGGCAGCGCTGGACAGGAGGGAGTCTCCGGGAGCGCTGGACTGGAGAGAGACTCCGGCAGCGCTGGACAGGAGGGAGACTCCGGCAGCGCTGGACAGGAGGGAGACTCTAGCAGCGCTGGACAGGAGGGAGCACCTGTAGGGAGGAGACGGAGAGACAGCCTGGTGCGGGGGGCTGCCACCGGAGGCCTGGTGCGTGGAGGAGGCACCGGATAGACCGGACCGTGGAGGCGCACTGGAGGTCTCGAACACCGAGCCTGCACAACCCTACCTGGCTGGATACTCCCCGTAGCCAGGCCAGTGCGGTGAGGTGGAATAGACCGCACTGGCCTGGCTGCGGGGAGTTTCCAGCCAGGTAGGGTTGTCCTGGCAAACCAGGGACACCATGCATAGGGCTGGTGCCATGTACCCCGGCCCGAGGAGACGCACTGGAGACCAGATGTGCTGAGCCGGCATCATGGCACCTGGCTTGATGCCCACTCTAGCCCGGCAGATACGAGGCGCTGCGCTGTAACGCACCGGGCTATGCCTGCACACCGAGGACACCGTGCACCTCACGGCATAACACGGTGCCTGCCCGGTCCACCTCTCTCCACGGTAAGCACGGGGAGTTGTGGTGCAGGTCTCCTACCTGACTTAGCCACACTCCCTGTGTGCCCCCCAAATACATTTTTGGGGCTGCCTCTCGTCCCAGCCGCGCTGCCGTGCTGCCTCCTCATATCGCCGCCTCTCAGCTTTCGCTGCCTCCAGCTCTGCTTTGGGGCGGCGATATTCCCCAGCCTGTGCCCAGGATCCTTTGCCGTCCAGAATTTCCTCCCATGTCCATGAGTCCAGAGATTTCTGCTGCTGCCCAATACCACGCCGCATGGTCCTTTGGCGGTGGGTGGTTCTGTAACGGAATTCCTCTTCTTCAGAGGAGGAGTAGCAAGGATCTGACCAATGTGCAGCGTAGTAAGTGTCCATAATGTTATATTAAATAAATCAACAGAACACTGAACAAAATTACAAAAGTACAAACAAACAACAGAAACAGTCCCGTATGGTGAAAACACTAACACAGGATACAACAACCTACAGAACACAATAGAAAACAGGCTACCTAAATACGGCTCCCAATCAGAGACAACAACTGACACCTGCCTCTGATTGAGAACCATGCTAGGCCAAACACATATATAATATAACTACAGAACAAAAATATGGAAAAACATAGAAAAACAACATAGAATGCCCACCCCAACTCACGCCCTGACCAACTAAAATAAAGACATAAAAAAGGAACTAAGGTCAGAACGTGACAGGAACATATACATTTAGAAGTAAATTGTCTTGTCAACAAGTCCCAATGCATCAATTCCCATCTGCTAGACATTTGCTAAGGAAACCATGGGACAAATGCATGGGGCTAATATTGTGATTCAGTGCCCTCCACCATACTTCAACCAAAACAAACACTTATGCTGCTGTATCTCAGACAATCGAGCAGGGAGCTTGCCCCCCCCCCCATTCAACTTAAAGCTTCCTGGCCAACTTGCATGTCAGGAGAGCTAATCGCCATCAGACACGGCAGTGCGGCCCTTTCATGAGACATGGCTTTGGATACTCTGCTTCCGAGTTTTTATGATCCTTTTTCCATGGTAGGAGGGTGGGGAGCCACCCAATCCAGCCAAGCAGTCCCAACCAGAGCCAGACAGAGGGAGGGATACAATGTGTGCGTGCATGTGTGTGTGTGCGTGGCTGTGTGTGTGCGCGTACCGTAGAAGCGATACTGTTGACACACTCTCCACCCGACGGACACCCTGTGGGCTATTGTTTCTCTACAGTGTGAGGAAGGGAATGAATGCTCTGAGACATTAGCCCAGAGACAATGTCATTCTACCGGGGCCGGGCCCTGATTGCCATGTGTCCCTGGCTCCCGCTTCTGCCGCTGGGCCTCAGACCCTGGGTGGGGTCCTTAATGCAGAGGTGAAAAGACAGCTAATTTCTAGCCTGATTTCTTCCCTGTCAAATTGTTTAAAAAATATGAGTGCACAAGTAGCCCTTCAGGAGGAAGTTTTTTAATTTTATTTTTAATTTCACCTTTATTTAACCAGGTAGGCTAGTTGAGAACAAGTTCTCATTTACAACTGCGACCTGGCCAAGATAAAGCTTAGCAGTGTGAACAGACAACAACACAGAGTTACACATGGAGTAAACAATAAACAAGTCAATAACACAGTTGAAAAAAATAGTCTATATACATTGTGTGCAAAAGGCATGAGGAGGTAGGCAATAAATAGGCCATGGGAGTGAATAATTACAATTTAGCAGATTAACACTGGAGTGATAAATGATCAGATGAGCATGTGCAAGTAGAGATACTGGTGTGCAAAAGAGCAGAAAAGTAAATAAAATAAAAACAGTATGGGGATGAGGTAGGTAAATTGTGTGGGCTATTTGCAGATGGACTATGTACAGCTGCAGCGATCGGTTAGCTGCTCAGATAGCAGATGCTTAAAGTTGGTGAGGGAAATAAAAGTCTCCAACTTCAGCGATTTTTGCAATTCGTTCCAGTCACAGGCAGCAGAGAATTGGAAGGAAAGGCGGCCAAATGAGGTGTTGGCTTTAGGGATGATCAGTGAGATACATCTGGAGCGTGTGCTACTGGTGGGTGTTGCAATCGTGACCAGTGAACGGAGATAAGGTGGAGCTTTACCTAGCATGGACTTGTAGACGACCTGGAGCCAGTGGGTCTGGAGACGAATATGTAGCGAGGGACAGCCGACTAAAGCATACAGGTCACAGTGGTGGGTGGTATAAGGTGCTTTAGTAACAAAACGGATGGCACTGTGATAAACTGCATCTAGTTTGCTGATTAGCGTATTGGAAGCTATTTTGTAGATGACATCGCCGAAGTCGAGGATCGCTAGGATAGTCAATTTTACTAAGGTAAGTTTGGAGGCGTGAGTGAAGGAGGCTTTTTTAAGAAATAGAAAGCCGACTCTAGATTTGATTTTGGATTGGAGATGTTTGATATGAAACAGTTGAAAAGCATGCATTTGGTTTTACTAGCGTTTGGAGGTTAGATAGCACAGTGTCCAAGGAAGGGCCAGAAGTATACAGAATGGTGTCGTCTGCGTAGAGGTGGATCAGGGAATCGCCCGCTGCAAGAGCAACATCATTGATATATACAGAGAAAAAAGTCGGCCCGAGAATTGAACCCTGTGGTACCCCCATAGAGATTGCCAGAGGACCGGACAACATGCCCTCCGATATTTGACACACTGAACTCTGTCTGCAAAGTAGTTGGTGTACCAGGCAAGGCAGTCATTAGAGTAACCATCCATCACGGCGTAGTCATTCATCGTTGTCTTGCGCATGAGCATGGGCTCATTGGGGGGTCAAGTGGAGCTGCCCAACCATCAGGCCTGCTTGTATAATACCAGACACTAGGCACAAAGTCTCTCAGAGTAGGAGTGCTGGGACAGGAGGGTCAGGTTCCTCCTTTCCATGCCATCTTATTCATTACGATCTCAAATATTTGTTTTAATCCTAGATCAGCACTCTGAGGCGCTTTATGAATACGGGCCTTGACCTCCATCTACCATGAACTTAATGTTCTTTTCCTCTCTTGTAAACTTTAAGTGTATCTAATGGTTGCATCACCACAAAAGTGTAACTCTGTGCAGTACACTCATTGACCAACTCTTTTCTGTATATCCTAACTTCGACATTAGGTAGTGTAAATTACTTAAATGTGTAAAATTAGGTCGAAGAGCCTATAAATCTGATATTTTTGTTGTCACTCAGGACAGTGATGGCTGACTCTTTCCCACCAGTTCCAATGTGTGTGTGAGAATGTGTGTGTTTTATTTTTGTTTTTACAGTAGCTTGGAAACTCTTCTGGCTGGGTAGATGACTAGACATCTAAAACGTAAAGTAAGGTGGGCCACATTTCATTTTAACACCAGGAGCAATTGTTAGGAGGATATCCTCAAACCCCAAGGACCCAAAGACCGCAATGAATAGCCTCACTTCCAGAAACAAAATAAAACCCTACATAATGTGGGATAATTGCTATGAGGGTGCTTATTGTTGTTCTTAAGAATTGTCCGGCCAAACGTCTAGAGTATATCTGAAACATCTGCAAGCAGCATGGTGACATTTCACATGGATCCAGTCAAATCTAACCATTTTGAAGTGGGAAGTGGCCATCATAAACAAAAGGGGACAGCAACACAACACACATTTACAACTGTGTGTGGGCACAGCTAGGTTCAGTAGGCCGACTGCAGCCTACTTATAACTCACTGGCAGAGCATTCACAGATGCAAGTTCCATATTGCCCCCTTGTGGTGTAGCCTAAATAAAGTTTCTGTGGTGTTATATATAACATCTATCTATACTCTGGAGTGTGGTGTAAAGAAAATTGCACGTTTGTTTAATGCAACTATATTAGAATTATGTTTTTATTCATTGCTCTTTGAATTAATTACCATTTGACTGTTGTCTGTTAGTTGATGATACATGTCCAGCTGCCTCTTTTTATTTACATGTTTTATTTGACCTTTATTTAACCAGGGAGGCCAGTTGAGAACAAGTTCTCATTTACAACTGCGACCTGGAAAAGATAAAGCAAAGCAGTGCGACAAAAACAACAACACAGAGTTACACATAAACACACGTACAGCCAATAACACAAAAGAAAAGAAAAATAGAAAAATCGATGTACAGTGTGTGCAAATGTAGAAGAGTAGGGAAGTAGACAATAAATAGGCCCTAGAGGCGAAAATAATTACAATTAGGCATTAATACTGGAGTGACAGATGTGCAGATGATGATGTGCAAGTAGAGATACTCGGGTGCAAAAGAGCAAGATGATAAGTAACAATATGGGGATGAGGTAGTTGGGTGTGCTATTTACAGATTGGCTGTGTACAGGTACAGTGATTGGTAGACTGCTCTGACAGCTGATGCTTAAAGTTAAAGAGGGAGATATAAGACTCCTGCTTCAGAGATTTTTGCAATTCGTTCCAGTCATTGGCAGCAGAGAACTGGAAGGAAAGGCGGCCAAAGGAAGTGTTGGCTTTGGGGATGGCCAGTGCAATATACCTGCTGGAGCACGTGCTACGGGTGTGTGTTGCTATGGTGACCAGTGACCTGAGATAAGGCGGGGCTTTACCTAGCAAAGACTTATAGATGCCCTGGAGCCAGTGGGTTTGGTGACGGGTATGTAGTGAGGGCCAGCCAACGAGAGCATACAGGTCGCAGTGGTGGGTAGTATATGGGGCTTTGGTGACAAAATGGATGGCACTGTGATAGACTACATCCAGTTTGCTGAGTAGGATGTTGGAGGCTATTTTGTAAATGATATCGCCAAAGTCAAGGATCGGTAGGATAGTCAGTTTTACGAGGGTATGTTTGGCGGCATGAGTGAAGGAGGCTTTGTTTGCGAAATAGGAAGCCAATTCTAGATTTAATTTTGGATTGGAGATGCTTAATGTGAGCCTGGAAGAAGAGTTTACGGTCTAACCAGACAACTAGGTATTTGTAGTTGTCCACATATTCTAGGTCAGAACTGTCCAGAGTAGTGATGCGAATCGGGTGGGCGGGTGCGGGCATCGATCGGTTGAAGAGCATGCACTTAGTTTTACAAGCATTTAAAAGCAGTTGGAGGCCACGGAAGGAGTGTTGTATAGCGTTGAAGCTCAGTTGGAGGTTTGTTAACACAGTGTCCAAATAAGGGCCAGATGTATACAGAATGGTGTCTTCTGCGTAGAGGTGGATCAGAGAATCACTGGTGCCAGAGCGACATCATTGATATAAACACAGAAAATAGTCTGCCGGCGTTCAATGATACCGAATTCCTAGCTGCTGACTAGTAATTAATATCAAAGACTTGTTTTTATTCTGTCGGTATCGATAGTCTAAGAGTTTAACCACGTGGTATGGTTAAACGATTCAGCAATGGTCTGCATCCTTTCTACTCCCGTGATTGAGAGAAACATGGTCTACTGAGAATTTCTCAAAGTTGGGTTTTATTCGGAAATGCAGAAAAGGGGCTGTCCCAGGATGCCTGACCCTAACTGGGCTCATGGGCAGTCCTCTGATTTTAAACTCAAAAGGGAATTGGAATTTCCTTCATTAAACAGTCCAAAATCACATTACACAATTTTACAAACAGTATCATACTCACTCATTCATCTTATACAACAATTAGATGTAAACCTCATATCTGAGGCTATTATATAAACAGCGTTATGGTAATGTGGCCACACCGTCTCTCATGAGTTTCACCAATTGTACCAACCGGACCAGTTTGTAGCTGGATTCTTCACCGATCTTTTATACCTACTCCGGAACGTAAACGTTGTTCGGACCTCAAGTTCTGTGAGGTGGAAGAAATTCCTTTGTTCTCTATGAAACTTCACTCTATCTCTATGTAACAGATGTATATGTACTCTCCGTGCATTGTGTTTTCTCAAAATAAATCACTTCGGCCAGTGGTCCCAGTTGAGCATTTATTTCTGTTGTTAAATGGGAAACACCACGTTAGTTGTGCAGGGCTGAACGGTATTGATGGCTGTCGATGGCAAAATCCCTTGCATCACATTTTCATACTGGGCGAACAAAATACACAAATACAATACAAAATATAACATGTGTAAATACCTGTTGTTAAATGGGAAACAGCACGTTAGTTGTGCAGGGCTTAACGGTATTGTTAAATGGGAAACAGCACGTTAGTTGTGCAGGGCTTAACGGTATTGTTAAATGGGAAACAGCACGTTAGTTGTGCAGGACTTAACGGTATTGATGGCTGTCGATGGTAAAATCTGTAGCATGAAGACAACTGTGTTAGCGGTGGTTAATGTGACCATTACGTCGGTGTATGCTAGCGAACACACTTATTTACAACAATCATATGCCAAAGCACATCCCGGAAAGCCCCTCAATCCCTAACAGGTATGTCCTGGTTGGTGATCGCCGTTGCGGTCCTCCCCCTCTGGCGGTTTACCTTGGTAGGCTCTCTGACAGCGGGGCATGCTGCCACAAGGATGGGCCGTGGGTGTCCGGGTTTGGGGTCGCCGTCCCGGACCCGGCGTCTGGTCGTCGTCCAGACTGGAAGATCTGGGCAGTAATTTAGGCAGATGTTAACAACGCACACACACACACTCATGAAATATATATAATTACATTAATTCCCCAATGAGTGGCGTTGTGGCACTAAGTGATGGTTGTATGGGGACTTTGTTTATGGCTCAATCACTTCCTAAGTGTCAAAGGAACTGAACCGAAAAGGAATGAAAGCATGAAAACAAAAGATATACAAAATATAGTTCTCACACAAAAATCATCTAATTGGACTGTATTCTATATACGTCCAATGTTCTGGCAAAATGACTATCATGGCATTGTCTCTAATGCCATATCTAGGGTTTTCCTCATGGTGTGTTGCTTAGGCACTATCCTAAATTGATAAATATATGATAAGTTTACAGCTGTAAGGCACTAGTTTTGGGCAGTCTACAGGGATGACCTATGGACTTCTGGGAAGAAAACTGGTGAGTGCTGAAGAGTCAAAGGCCTAGAAGTAAATGTTCAACTTTACTAAGGCTGGTATTTTGCTTGGATCCTTACGTGATCCTAGCATAAATCCTAATTGGATGTTCCGTTGTGCATGTGCATTTATTCGTACACAAACGCGCAGGGTAGCCTAGTGGTTAGAGCGTTGGACTAGTAACCGAAAGATTGCAAGTTCAAACCCCTAAACTGACATGGTACAAATCTATTGTTCTGCCCCTGAACAGGCAGTTAACCCACTGTTCCTAGGCCGTCATTGTAAATAAGACTTTGTTCTTAACTGACTTTCCTAGTTAAATAAAGGTTAAAAAAATAAATAAAATAAAAATGTCAAGGGAAGAAAACCAAGTATCCTGGCATATTACAACTTGTTCAGAATGAGTCTGACGAAGTCGGGTAGTTTTCAGGTCAATGCCTGGAGGTCAGTCAGAATTGGTGTCGAGGGAGACTGTAGTAGTTTTTACTACAAGTCACTGTGTCTTCTATTGTAGTGGTGATAGGTATGAAGTCTATTTCATAGCTATGCTATCCACGGAGGACCTAACCTCACGATGGAAGTACTCTTTAAGTGTTGGACCAGTCGTACGTGGTGTGATCATGGTTAATGATTCTAATCATTTTCCTCCTGAATGGAGGATTCTATTTATTAGTGACGTGTGTGTTAACCATTGGAAGAGTGCACTGGAGATTCCCTTCCACGTGTTGCACTCTGAGTGACTCCTATGTCGCTATTGTCAAGGGTAATTTGATTGGTTAGGTCTCTAACCATCTCATTGACACTGCAATGGGGAAAATATTGGGCCTTTACAATAAGGTGTGGCAGGAAGGGAAACTGCCTGGAAGTTGGAAGCAGGCGGAAGTGGTGCCAATACGGAAACCTGGGAAAGACCCTACTAGTCCTTTAAGCTATAGGCCGATAGTGTTGACCTCTCACGTATGTAAACTATGAAAAGGATGATAACGGAAAGACTGACATACTTTCTGGAGAGTAGAGGACTAATGTCACCTGATCAAAGTGGGTTCAGGAAAGGCAGGGGAACAATGGATCCTGTACTGTGCCTTGAGTCAGTCATACGGAAGGCACAGGCAAATAAGGATGTGGTGGTAGCCATTTTCTTTGATGTAGAGAAGGCTTATGATATGATGTGGAAGAAAGGCCTATTTATCAAGCTGGATAACATGGGGGTAGGAGGAAGGGTTTTTAACTAGATAAAGGATTTCTTTTTGGATGCAATCAATACAACTGAGGGTGGAGAGCTCTATGTCAGAAAGCTCTGAGGTACCCCCCAGAGAAGTGTCATTAGTCCTTTTTTGTTCTCTATTATGATTGACGATGTGTTCTTAGGTGAGACCTGACATTGTGAGGTCATTGTTTGCGGATGATGGAGCGATGTGGAAGAGAGGTAGAAATATTACCCATACAGCCAGAAGAGTTCAAGAATCGATTAGTGAAGTAGAGCAGTGGTCCCTCAGGTGGGGCTTCAAGCTTTAATAAGAACAATGGTTAAAAATAATTGGCAAGAGTTGTGGAACAGGGAGAGAGAGGGAAGATCCAGGAAAAGGTGGGGGCGGGGAGGTCCTCAGGCTGAGAGAGAAGGGAGGAAAGTGTAGTCACAAGGCTGAGACTGGGACACACAAGTGCATTGCAATTGCTGCGGAAACATCCAATTGAGGAGGTGTGATCATTGTCAAGAGGAGATGGAGACAGTGGAATATGTTCTATTTCAGTGCCAGAAATATGTGAGAGAAAGGGAGCGATTATTATTTGATGTGAGGAGTAATGTGGTTGAAGAGCCAGGATTAAGTGAACTGCTGGGGAAATCTTCAGGGGATGTAGTATTTAATTATGTATTTTGTTTCCTTAGGGAGATGAGATTATTGGGTTGGATTTAGAACATCGCTGTCTCTGGTCCACATTCCAGTCCAGTTGGTGGCGGTTATGCACCTGAAAGTTGGTTGCCAACTGCCATATAAAATCCACAGAATAAGGAGGAGACCCGCCTCACACTCCAGTACAGTAGATGGCGGCATATGCACCTTTAAATTGGTTGCGATCCGCCAAAAGAAGAAGAACAGCCGTGAGTGGCGGTAGTCGGCCATATTGTCCCTGAGACAGCAAAAATCATACGCAAGTACACCGGTGAGAGGAAAGGAAGGGATCCTGCCTTCACTCCGCTCCTAAAAGAGGAGGTGGGTCACAGATTTTATCAAAGAGGTAACTAACTATACAATGGAAGTTTGGACTATGGTTCAAATTATTTTATGAAACAAGCAGTCAGTTAGCTATCTAGCTAGTTTTCACGCTTGCCATTGGGACTGGTGACTAACGCGTTAGCTCGCTGGGCTAGATGAGACTACCGGCAGCTAGCTACTGTAGTTGGATAACACAACTGTCCAATGTAGTTATTGCTGCCAAACTGCGCAAACCAGCCATGCGTTAGCTAGCTAGATATGTGAAAGTGCTAACGTTAGCTAGTATAGCTAATCTTTGAAGCAAACCCTCAGCGTTTCTTAATCTTGGTCTTGGGGACCCCAAGGGGTGCACCTATTGGTTTTTGCCCTAGTAGCACCACACAGCTGATCCAAATAATAAACTGATCGTTGAGCTTTGATCATTTAAATCTGCTGTGTAGTGTTTGGGCAAAAATCAAAACGTGCATCCCTTAGGATCGCCAGGAACGAGTTTGTGGATACGCTGCAACCCACAGTTAAATTGATTTCGTTAACGTTTTTATTTTAATGTTTTTATTTAACTAGGCAAGTCAGTTAAGAACAAATTATTATTTACAATGAAAGCCTACTTGTAAAGCCCCTCCGGCCAAACCATCCCCTAACAAGTACGACGCTGGGTCAATTGTGCACCGCCCTATGGGACTCTCGATCACGGCCGGTTATTGATACGGCCCGGGATTTAACCCGGGTCTGTAGTGACGCCTCTAGCGGTGGCTTAGACCGCCACTCGGGAGACGTTAGTCTAACTAACTAACTATCGTAACTACTCATGAGGCACTGAGCAAACAAACATTTCTTATTCCTCAAAAGCTAGATACACATGTTTGTTGTCAAACCTGGCATTAGCTACTGTTACCTACCGTTAGCTAGCTATATCTTAGCCAGAGGGCAGCAACACCACTTTTCCCCAAAGATGTCTTGCATCCATTGCAGAGAAGATGATTTATTGCTACATCTTTTTGGTTAATATAAAATTGAAATCTAAAGGCAACTGTCACTCAGTGGTTGCTAGTTGCTCGAAGCAGAACAAATGCACTCTGTTACAATGGTGTCGTGACCCGGATCCACAGTTGGGCTCTGCCCGGCTGCTGAGGTAACTTCAAGGAGTAGGAGGTTGGTCTTTATGATGGGTGGGAGTTTGAGACAAAATATCTAAAGGATCATATTATTAAACATACTTTCCAAATGTGGGTCTGTTGTAGACCCACTGCCTCTGCATACCTTGTGTCACTTCATAATGACCAACCATCCTGCCCACCAGCACAATAAGTTGAAATGGAATTGTATATGACTTCTAGTTTCCCACAGATAGTTGCTAAAAGCACTTACTTTAAGCCTAGGTCAGCTACACACTACATCACATCCGGCCACATTTGGGATTCCAATAGGGCGGTACACAATTTGCAATTTGCCCAGCGTCATCCTGGGTAGGCCATCCTTGTAAATAAGAATTTGTTCTTAACTGACTTGCCTAGTTAAATAAAGGTTTAAATAAATGAAAAGGCATACCTATGCCAACCTCCATACAGAGCTAGAGGATATCTTTGACAGGCACCAGAGTTATGACCGTTTGCTGTTGGCAAAGATAAGCGAAGGCTTGACTATTGCAGAGGAAATGGTCTATTGGCATGAAATATGGATAGATATCATTTATCAATAGAAGCCTATATATATATGAGTATGTATGAACATTTTTCTGAACACATGGGACCTTCTGTTACAGTATAAAAAGTCAAATGTGATAGTATTTTCACCCCTTTTTTTGTGTGTGTGTGGTGGTAATGAATTCCATCAAAATCCATCAAATGGATTTTGTATTTTAAACTAAATCAATAGTTGCATAGCTTATCCCCACCAGCTTTAGTAATTAAACATTGTCAATACTTTAGGGGTGATGCAGTGACACATTTTAAAACAGCCTGCTGGTAATCAGGCCTTTAATTTAGTTTGCAACAACAAATGCAGTGTTGTAACAGTGCATCAAATTGCATTACACACACACCTGTAGATTGATTGTCTGCACTGGTCATCAGTTCTGCAGGGAGTTTACACCCATGTCAATGATACATATTTGATCTGGCTGAGGTGATGGTCTCAAATATAACTGACATTGTCCCCCCCCCCTCCCTATCCCCCTGTTATCTCAGCTGTCCTCCCCTGTTGCCCCCCACCCTACAGCCAAAGCCCCCCCTTACCCCCTGCCCTGCCAGGAAGAGGCCCCTGACCTGTTACCCCACCTTTCCTCTTCTCCCACCTACTCTCTTCCCTCCTCATCCTTCTCTGCAGTAAGTGCACCCCCTCTCCTCTGCCAAGCTGTCGGACATGTCAGGACCCGTGCCGAGTCGGGCCCGCGTGTACACCGATGTCAACACACAACGGCCCAGGGAGTACTGGGACTATGAGTCCCATGTGGTGGAATGGGGGTATGCAGCGACCACACACACACTCCCAGTCTCTAAATTAAGTCCGAAAATGTTGGTTGGTGCTTGCTAAACAAACTGATGACTTTCTCTTCTTTGCACATTGAAACTCTGCAGTCTAATTCCAATTTCCTTGAATTGTGTAATTGACAAAACAATTCTGACCTCAGAAATCAAGATGACTTCCAGTTGGTGCGGAAGCTGGGACGTGGGAAGTATAGTGAAGTGTTTGAAGCAATCAACATCACCAACAACGAGAAGGTTGTGGTGAAAATACTCAAGGTAAGGCCACGATGAGAAATCAATATCATTCAGATCATAGATTTGCCATTCGATACACTCACATTGGCTTGTTGGAATCATATTGAAGTAGAACCACCCCGACAATCAATACAATTGGTCTTTAATTGTGTCCATAGCCTGTCAAGAAGAAGAAAATCAAGCGTGAAATTAAGATCCTGGAGAACCTCCGCGGAGGCCCCAACGTCATCTCCCTTGTAGACATCGTCAAAGACCCAGTGGTGAGTAGGAATGGTGGGGAAAGAGGTGTGAAAACTCTATTACGCTTTTAGAGGGGCTCCCATGACTTTAATGCAACAACCCCTTCTTTTCTTTCAGTCTCGGACTCCGGCCTTGGTCTTTGAACATGTCAACAACACAGACTTCAAGGTAAGATGGAGCATCCGTTTTAACCCCGGGGTCGTAATCATTAGACCACACCGCATCAAAACGTTTTGCGTTTCTTACAAGTTCAGGTAGTCCGTCCTCGTTGCAGTCTGTTTTCTTCTGTTTCTTGACAGTGTACATCTCTATTCAGAAACAAAGCCCTATGAAACCTTTTTTGGCGTGCATGTTGTTTCCCCGTACTCCAGTGTGTACATTTGAAGTCGGCGGTTTACATACACCTTAGCCAAATACATTTAAACTCAGTTTTTCACAATTCCTGACATTTAATCCTAGTAAAAATGCCCTTTCTTAGGTTAGTTAGGATCACTACTTCATTTTAAGAATGTGAAATGTCTTAATAATAGTTGAGAATGATTTATTTCAGCTTTTATTTCTTTCATCACATTCCCAGTGGGTCAGAAGTTTACATACACTCAATTAATATTTGGTATCATTGCCTTTAAATAGTTTTAACTATGGTCAAACGTTTCGGGTAGCCTTCCACAAGCTTCTCACAATAAGTTGGGTGAATTTTGGCCCATTCCTCCTGACAGAGCTGGTGTAACTTAGTCAGGTTTGTAGGCCTCCTTGCTCGAACAGGCTTTTTAGGATTGAGGTCAGGGCTTTGTGATGGCCACTCCAATTCCTTGACTTTGTTGTCCTTAAGCCATTTTGCCACAACTTTGGAAGTATGCTTGAGGTCATTGTCCATTTGGAAGACCTGACTTCCTGACTGATGTTGTTTCACTATATACACATATTTTCCAGCCTTATGATGCTATCTATTTTGTGAAGCGCACCAGTCCCTCCTGCAGGAAAGCACCCCCACGACATGATGCTGCCACCCCTGTTCTACACGGTTGGGATGGTGTTCTTTGGCTTGCAAGCATCCTCCTATTTCCTCCAAACATAACGGTGGTCATTATGGCCGAACAGTTATTTTTTTGCTTCATCAGACCAGAGGACATTTCTCCAAAAAGTACGATCTTTGTCCCCATGTGCAGTTGCAACCGTAGTGTGGCTTTTTATGGCGGTTTTGGAGCATTGGCTTCTTCCTTGCTGAGCGGCCTTTCAGGTTATGTCGATATAGGACTCGTTTTACTGTGGATATAGATACTTTTGTACCGGTTTCCTCCAGCATCTTCACAAGGTCCTTTGCAGCTGTTTTGGGATTGATTTGCACTTTTTGCACCAAAGTACGTTCATCTTTAAGCGGCAGAGCGCGTCGCCTTCCTGAGCGATATGATGGCTGCGTGGTCCCATGGTGTTGATACTTGTGTACTATTGTTTGTACAGATGAACGTGGTACCTTCAGGCGTTAGGAAATTGTTCCCAAGGATGAACCAGACTTGTGGAGGTCTACAACAAAAAAACATTTTTTGGGGGGGGTCTTGGTGGATTTCTTTTGATTTTCCCATGATGTCAAGGTAGGCCTTGAAATACATCCACAGGTACACCTTCAATTGACCTCCACCTCCAATTGACTCAAATGGTGTCAATTAGCCTATCAGAAGCTTCTAAAGCCATGACATAATTTACTGGAATTTTCCAAGCTGTTTAAAGGCACAGTCAACTTAGTGTATGTAAACTTCTGACCCACTGGAATTATGATAGTGAAGTAATCTGTCTGTAAACAATTGTTTGAAAAAATACTTGTCATGCACAAAGTAGATGTCCTAACCTACTTGCCAAAACTATAGTTTGTTAAAACAAGGCATTTGTGGAGTGGTTGAGAAACCAGTTTTAATGACTCCAACATCGGTGTATGTAAACAGGTTCAGTGCTGTCTTTGGGGGCCAGGATGTTTCATGTCTTGTGGTTCTATCCTCAATCACTGGTACACGATGATGCATTGGAATGGTTGCGTCAAGTTTGGTGTTCCGTAATAGGCCTAAGTGTTACCAGATGCCCAAGTTGATAGCTTGTGATTTGAATAATATGTGAACTCTTTGTATTAGATGATGGTTTCAGGTTGGTTAGACAGATATATGCATGGACTCTGCAGGGTTTGGTTAAATCATGGTATTGATTCATCCGTTTTTACTTGCAGCAATTGTACCAGACCCTAACGGACTATGACATCCGGTTCTACATGTTCGAGATCCTCAAGGTGGGTCTCGTAATGTTGTAATTTGGGTGTACTACCCCATTTCATTTGTGCTCTTAAAATGTATTGGAAGGCCCAGAGACTGCTAGACATGAGTCAGCATTTTCCTCTCCCAAAACAAGACTATTCGGGTGCTTAGAGTATAAGCCCCTTGTTTGTCTGACGGTTACATATTAATCGTCTATTTGCCCATCAACATGTTTGTGCGCCCACACAGGAAGAAAACGTCTGTTTTGTCATCTGCATTTCTTTGTTGATTAAATCCCCAGCCTCCTTGTTGTTAATATGCAGCCGTTTTTGGCTCTGTCTGCAGGCCCTGGACTACTCCCACAGCATGGGAATCATGCACAGGGACGTGAAACCCCACAACGTGATGATTGATCACGAACACCGCAAGGTGAGTGTTTATGACCAATGCAGCAGAGGCACTGTTATTTTCCCTCCATCCGATTTGCCCATAGACGAGACCTTTGTCATTTTAACATTTAATGTGGCAAAAAAAATACGCTAGTTTAAATGTAAATATTTTAACTCTTGATGAATCATGTTATGATGTATTATTGGAGCTGCAATACAAGCAGATATTGCACAACATTACAATGTCCAAGTAGTCCCTCCCCGTTTGTCTCTTTATTTATGTTTGTTGTCCTAATGAACACAACCCTGTTTGCTCCTCTTAGTATCGACTGTCTGTGTTTGTGTTCTTCCAGCTGCGCCTTATTGACTGGGGTCTGGCTGAGTTCTACCACCCGGGACAGGAGTATAATGTCCGAGTGGCTTCTCGCTACTTCAAAGGACCTGAGCTTCTGGTCGATTATCAGGTATGTTGTCCAGCTACTGTTCTTCATTGTCAAGCTCAATCTATATGATTTTCTGTTGTGTAGATCACAGCTACATGCACACATACCCGTTTCACACTATTGAACCAAACTGCTGAGCTGGTTAAGCATCCACCGTAGTTACAGGAACCATGCTCAACACGGCAATGTGAAAACTAAACAGGCAAATCTCCCATTGGTCATTCAAATCCATTTCATTAGATGGTCCCAATATTTCCCTAAGGGGCTGTTGCAAGCACCTCCTAAATTCTGCCATCTTGGCTTTTCTCTAACTCACTGATTTGACTGTCTTCTTCTTCCAGATGTATGACTACAGTCTGGACATGTGGAGCTTGGGCTGCATGTTGGCCAGCATGGTCTTCAGGAAGGAGCCTTTCTTCCACGGCCACGACAACTACGACCAGGTAAACACTATCCAGGTAAACACACTATCCAATACGTTGTACACCAGACTCGTATCAAACATCCACAATCTAAAATCAAATCTAGAGTCGGCTTTCTATTCCGCAACAAAGCCTCCTTCACTCACGCCGCCAAACTTACCCTAGTAAAACTGACTATCCTACTGATCCTCGACTTCGGCGATGTCATCTACAAAATAGCTTCCAACACTCTACTCAGCAAACTGGATGCAGTTTATCACAGTGCCATCCGTTTTGTTACTAAAGCACCTTATACCACCCACCACTGCGACCTGTATGCTCTAGTCGGCTGGCCCTCGCTCCATATTCATCGCCAGACCCACTGGCTCCAGGTCATCTACAAGTCCATGCTAGGTAAAGCTCCGCCTTCTCAGTTCACTGGTCACGATGGCAACACCCACCCGTAGCATGCGCTCCAGCATGTGTATCTCACTGATCATCCCTAAAGCCAACACCTCATTTGGCTGCCTTTCGTTCCAGTTCTCTGCTGCCTGTGACTGGAACGAATTGCAAAAATCGCTGAAGTTGGAGACTTTTATTTCCCTCACCAACTTCAAACATCTACCTCCTCATGCCTTTTGCATACAATGTATATAGACTCTTTTTTTTTCTGTGTTATTGACTTGTTAATTGTTTACTCTGTGTAACTCTGTTGTCTGTTCACACTGCTATGCTTTATCTTGGCCAGGTCGCAGTTGCAAATGAGAACTTGTTCTCAACTAGCCTACCTGGTTAAATAAAGGGGAAATAAAAAAATAAATAAAATGTTTCAATGATCTACTACGACCAGGTAAACACTCCAAAACGTTGTCCACCATGCCGCAAGGGCCCCATTCATTACAAGTGACGAGAATCACCTTGTTCAGGAGGGTGATAGGTTCCAGAACATTCCGATGGAAATGGATTGTATACAACAGATTTTATTATGTCAGGTACTATAGGGAATCCTGTCAGTTCTATTCATGAATGGTATTTCTCCATTCCCCCCCCTTGTCAGTTGGTGAGAATAGCCAAGGTGTTGGGAACGGAAGACCTGTACGACTACATTGACAAGTACAACATAGAGTTGGAGCCTCGGTTCAATGACATTCTGGGAAGGTAGGTGGTTGTCTGTCTTTTACTAATGTGTGGTTTTCTGCACTTGTTTTGGGCACTTAGTAAAACCAACTCCTGAATCTAAACACACACAGCTGCTCTTAACCAACTCTCCCCTTCCAGACACTCTCGTAAGCGGTGGGAGCGCTTCGTCCACAGTGAGAACCAGCAACTGATCAGTCCTGAGGGTCTGGACTTTCTGGACAAGCTGCTGCGCTATGACCATCAGGCCCGGTTGACTGCCCGCGAGGCCATGGATCACCCCTACTTCTGTGAGTGTGGATGTTGAAGGTTTTTAAAGGTAGACTCAGCAATGCATGAAGTAAACGGCAATATCGGGTTGATTTCCGCAACAACTAAGAGTGTTGAAGTGCAAGGCTAAATTCCTTCGCTGTTCTGGTCCTGTAGATACCACGTTGTAATGACGTGAAGCGTACATGGCCAGATAATGTCTGGCTGTATGAGATCACAGTTTCGCATCACGCTCATTTGAATGTCTGCGGTGCTGTTCATGACTATGTCATAATGCTGAGTCTCGGAAAGTTGAGAAACTTAACTTTTTCTTTTTTTTAATACATTTTTTCTCACATTCTGTGAGACAAATTTCTAGGTTGGTGATGATCTTAGCATATTCTCTGAAAGTTGCCCACATAATAATGATTGGAATGGAACTGCTGTGGGTTTGTTGATTAGATGAGAAAATGATTTAGTTGTGGCTGCTGCTGACGGGAAAGATGGTTCCAACTGTAACCCTGTGTGCTTTGTTCTGTGGTGTTTTTATTATGTCTTTGAACCTGTGGTCCTCTATATGGCTCTATAGGCCAAGCTGCAGTTACAACAGCAAATAAAAGGCTTGTTATAACTGGGGTTACTTCGCATTGCAACAAGGTTTCTCTTTAAAAGCAACTCACAGCTTGAACAGTTTTTAAGGGAGACGGATGTTCTGGTCTCTTCACATTTAGTTGGCTTTGATATCGTTTGTTTGTGCTAATCAGGGTCGTGTTCATACGATGGTTTGAGCAGAGAGTAGGATTGTCCTACTTAAATTAGCTTTCAAAGATAATTAGCACAACGTTTTGTAGTAGCAAAGAAAAACAAATGTTTCTTCTACCTCGTTTTACTCAGTTTTCATCCATTTTGTATCTCATGAACATGGCCAAGTTCAAGGTGGTCATTAGTAGTTGCTTATGACTATCCACTTGCAGTAGCTGGAGGCTAGGGACTCAACTGTTGTCGTGACTTGACTATTGTCGTGACATGACTAATATTAATCTGATTACTTATCTAATCAACTAACTATGTTTAATTGTTACCCTATTTTTAAAATAACTCATCAGGATTTGAAGTTCTTTAGAGTTACCATCTCCTGAATTAAACTCTAAAAGGTCTTTACCTATCATATCTATAAACAGTCAACTTATGAATCGTAACCTTGTATCATATTATCATTCTGAACAGTCGTAACCTCCTTGCATCTGCAAAAACCAGAGCCTTGTGATTCAGTACTACACAAATTGGTTTATTTATTTACTAGCTAATTAAATGGTAACACAATAAACATACACACTTAATATGTTAAACAGGTCCCTAGTGGAATGACAACAATTTGGCTGCTTGTTACAAAAGATGGGATTGGTGGGGGGGGGGGGGGGGGGGGTTAGGGTTAGCTTTGGTACATTTAGGCTGTATCACAACCGGCTGTGATCGGGAGTCCCATAGAGCAGCACACAATTGCCCCAGCGTCATCCGGTTAGGGAAGGGTTTGGCCGGGGTAGGCCGTCATAGTAAAATAACTGGCTTGTCTTTTTTTAATTACAGTAATCATATACTTTGCACACAATTGCCTCCCTCTTTGAGTAAGAAGTCATGAATGTGTTTACGTGAAATGCCTTGGTTCGTCGAGTATCTCTCTCGGAACCGGGCCGCCTTGGAAAGGGGGTTGGGCCTGTTCACGGCACGCTTGTAAGGCACTGATTGTCCAAAAATGGTTCCAACAAGTCTTCTACTGTTCTTCTCTGTAGTTGTCCGGTATCTGGTGACTTGTCGTGTAGTACTGAACAGAACTACAGTTTATTGTCCTTCCATTCGCTCCTGAAGATGATACGTAGAAGATGGGCTAGCCAGCTGGGTCGATGGTTCCCAGTGGGGGGGTGAGAGTAGCGTAATACGATGGTTTGAGCAGAGAGTAGGATTGTCCTACTTAAATTAGCTTTCAAAGATAATTTTACTTAGGACAGCTAATCAGCCGTACCGGTGATTGTCCGGGAGTTGAGTTTATCGTCTCTATCACTTGTTGAGATTCAGAGTTCAGACCACTTTAAAAGTGCGGCTTCACGCTTTTCTGGTCTAGTAGGTTCATTCTTAGCTCATAATTCTATACAGTTTGTTCAAAAGCGCCGTTCCGTCAGGTTGACATGCTCTCTGACCTTACTCGGGTGTGACAGTTTGTAAAACAATTATCTTATGGCTCCTAAAATCACATCCCTCTCTCAACAAAAACACGTTTTATGCACGACACATAGGATGGACACTTCACACATGTAGTGGGTAATCTTTCCAGGTTACAGTATTTCCTTTAACATTTTTAATGACATCACAAAATAACAAACAAAATGGCATTAGTGTTCTGTAGATCGCCTCTGACATTCCCTACGTTCTATGTTAGAAATATTGTTCCAGTATTTGCTTTTGAACATGTTAGTTTCAGCGGGAAAAGGTCTGTTGAAACAAAGGACGTTCCTTTGGTGAACATTGAAGGAGAACTGAATCTTCTACCTTGATCTACAACAGGGCGTGAGTTGTTAACCCCCACCAGTCCCCCCCCCCCTGTGTGTGGGGGGTCTGGTTGAAGTCATTCATTGCAAACCTGATCTGACCTATTTGGATCAGTCATGACACTAGAGGTTTGTTCAATATGTGTTTTCTTGTCCACACAGATCCCATTGTGAAAGAGCAGGGTCGCATGCCTGGGTCGGCTAACCTACCCTGTGGAAATACAGCCGTGAGCACAGCCAACATGATCACTGGTGAGCGCGCACACACACCAATCAGCCTGAATGCCCTCCCGGCTTCTCGTCTGATCTCCCATTACTCAGTGTTGAGGAGGACGTTTTGTCAGTGGGAGGCCGAACCCGGAAATGTAATGGATTCAAGAAGCTAACTTGGTCTGTGTAAAGATTTGATGAAGCTTGGTCACCTGCTATATTTTTCCAGGCAAATGCCCTCAGTATGCCGTCATTGATGTTAGTAATTCCTCTAAAGGCCTTTGTAGACTGTACGTCAGATTCTATTTTTTTATACGATTATAACGTCACACTGTGCAATGTTACCAAATTAATATCTTTATCAACCTGGCCAGATTGTACGATTTGATCTAGTTCTATCGTCACATTATGCAATTGGCTTGAGAGGCTAGGTCAACTGCTGCTGTGTGTTTGATCTGTGCATCTGCCAGCAGAGCAAGCCTCTGTTTATGCACGAGTCAAGTGAGTTCGGGAAAAACTGAAGTATGCATCTTAGAAATTGTTTTCACATACAAACTTTATATGTCCAAGTTCAGAAGCAGCTGCCCCAAAATAACATGATCACTGTGGTAGAATGTTTATTTTGATTGTTGAGTTTTTCAAAATCCAATCAGGTAACCTGATTTCAGATGTTATGCAAGCAAGATTATTAGGGAAATCGTTCTTCTTGCACAGCATGGAAATGAATCGGACTATTCACAATGATCGTATTATTGTGTGCCGGGTGTGTTCCTATTGATCAGTTACTGGGATCGGCTCAACACCGGCCACACATGGCTACGGCTGCACGTAGTGTTACTTACAGGCTGACTACACTGCTCCTGTGGCGTGCGCTGCAAAATACATTTAGATCTATATTATTCAATTATTGCACCCACTCTGCTCGCATGCGCCAATTAGCGTCTTGTTGCCAAGGGCTAAAATAGTAAGTTCCATTTCCGGCGCAAATCGCGCTGCAAGTCCTGCCTCTCCCATCTCCTCATTGGTTTATTGAAGCAGGTACCCACGTGCCATCTCATTGGTTATACCCACGTGGGTGACCGAACGAGGTCAGTGGCGATAATGCATCTAATTTATGAAAGTTGCCAATCGCAATATAAAGTCAGGAGAAGAAAAGGCCTGGAAGGAAGAGAGATGACTAGAAACGATTCGGTTGACCGTTTTATGTGTGGATTAATTGTCGGAGTAGAGGACCTTGTGCATGTTAGGTAACATAACAACTCAATGTTTATATCCCAGGAGAAATTAGCTAGCAACAGCAAGCTAGCAAAATAGGACAAATTAGCCAGCAAGTGCAAGCTAGCTAGCTAAATTGCCATAAAGGTTTAATGCTTTTTGACCTGTCCCCAAATGAATGTAATTGGTTCAGAATTTGTTTTGATATTTTAACCTGCGTTTGGTGTGGGGGGACAAAATAAATGTATGCACGATGGCGCACGCTCGCAGCCGGTTTGGGTTCTGTGTTACTTAATCGGCAGACATAGACCCTGTCACACTGATCAAGCCAAGACACCCAACTGTTGTTTATGACCCAAGAACTTGCCCGCGGCGTGCACATTTTTTCCCGGGGTGGCATAAGATGGCTAAAATCGTATTTTCAGCAAAGGCCTTTAAAGATGGGTAGTAAAATAATGACTCACATTGTCATAATTGACATACTGTAATTTAAAGCAATACATTTCAGAAGAGCTCAACTCTCACCATATTTGAGTGCATCCATTGTTATCTTTCCTATGTAACTCATTGGTTAATGTGGTCACTGCATCATCAGAACACCCTTGGAGTGTTTTCTAAGTAACCCGCATGCTTAGTTAAGCTAAATTCCCTGTCTTTCACTCTAGGCATCTCTGCCTTGCCAGTCGCTACTGCCCTGGTCACCCTCACCGGCTCGCCCGTTCTCTCTGCTGCCACCAACGCCCTGAGCGTCCCCGTGCCCGCCGCTGCTGGTCCCCCCCAGTGATTGCAACCAACAGAAGCCACTCACTCTGCCGGCCCGCGCCACCACCTCTACTCACTCACAGTCCAACTGCCCTGAGATCCAGGAATGCCAACCTCTGAAGGCAGTCTCATCTGAACAATGTTAGTTTGTATCTCCTTTAATGAACATGAGGCAAACAGACATATGAAATGAATGTTCTGTGTAATTGACACATACAGGTATTCCTTTCATATTGAAGTGACGGTGTGGCTGTGTGTGTGTGTGGCTGTGTCTTATGTTCACAAGCCAATAATAAGTTACGAATCCACTGGTGATGGGGGTCCCTCCCCTTGCAACACGTTTTGTTTGTACATCACTGACAATGGTCACGTGAAGTAGTTAGCGGAAGGCAACAGGAAAGGACTGTAACATTCATACCAAAAGGAGCAGAATCTGTAGTTTACTAATGCAATGTTGTCAAACAAGACCTGGCTAGAACACCTTAAGCAATCCCCTGTGTTTAGGTCAATCCAGAACTCAATACCACCATTATAAAGACTCTTCCCCACGGCATTTGAAAGTGTTTGGTGCTGTTCTGTGCTCCAGTCGTGTGTTGAAACACTGAAGCCGCCTCACTCCACCTATACTAATGACACTTTAGTCTGAATAGTATGTCTTGCCTTTCTACCGAACTGGATACCTAGTCTTTTTGATGTAAGGGTTCCCTGACAGTTTTCTTTTTTTGTACTGAAATGCTATGGTGCTGGATGGGTTTAATTTGCTGTGGAAACGGTTTGATGTCAGTATTGTCATCCAAACCATTCGAAATCCAGACAAAGCCATCCGTTTGGTTAATTTGAAACGTTTCTCTCAAACTTGCTGCTTTACAGTTCCTTGAATTAATTCAAGTTGTAAAAAACCAAAGTTTACTCAATCGTTTGGAAAAAGAGGAGACTGGCCAAACCTTCGTTTTCTTGGAGTTACACTGAGTTATGTGGAGATAATATGGGGGAGAAAATATTTGTTAGATCACAACAGAATAAGAAAGCACCGGAGTCCTGGTTAAGTTGGCTTGAAATGTTTTCTCTGCTGTTCCAACCTGAGGAATAGTTTGTTTTGTATTTAGTTTGTTTCGAGGCTAAGTTTCTTGATCGATCATCTGTTTGGCTAGACACTGAAGGATGTATTGAACTTGAACGGTTGAATTTTTCCTGTGTTAGTGCCAGAAATGGGAATCTTGTTTGAGTTATAGCTGTACATATGCATCCTTTTTTCATTTGAAATCTCACAACGTATGAAATACATACATACATCGACATAATGAAGTTGTATGAGTCCTTACATCACTGTATATATTTTTGTCCGTATGTAGACTAGTATTTGAAAATATTTGTGTAAATAAACACATTTTATCAAGTATATCTGATTTGAGTTGGTATGTTCACACAGATTGTCTCCTGATTGGAAGGTTTTACGAAAATCAATTTCCTTAATTATTGTATTATTTTGACATCACTTCTACACTATGCGTTTTTGCTATGTTTTTAAATTAATTGTAACGGTGATAAGAACTGGTTGTTTGGATGCTGATTGCGGTCTAAGGCACTGCATCTCAGTGCTAGATGCGTCACGACAGACCCTGGTTCGATGCTGGGCTGTATCACAACCGGCCATGATTGGGAGTCCCATAGGGCGGCGCACAATTGGCTCAGGGTCGTCCGTGTTAGGTTATGGCCGGGGTAGGTCGTCTTTGTTCTTAACTGACTTGCCTAGTTCAAATAAATTGGACGAGCAGCGTGTTGGCTGTCACACCTTTGCCTGCTAACAGTTCCATCTGAATGACCACTGCCCCTCCATAAGAATATCATGTTTATGTTGCTGTCTGAATCATCTCCTGTATTTCACTGAACTAGAATATCATGTTGCTGTCTGAATCATCTATATTTAGCTCAACTCGCACATTTCCCCCTGCTTCCAGCCTAGCATTTATACTGAACAAAAATAAACACAACATGAAACCATTTCAAAGATGTTACTGAGTTACAGTTCAAATAAGGAATCATTCAATTGTAATAAATTAATATAGGCCATAATCTATGGATTTCACATGACTGGGGAAATGGATATGAATCTGATCACAGAAACCTGGGGCTGTGGATCAGAACCAGTCAGTATCTGGTGTGACCATTTACCTCATGCAGCGTGACATAACTCCTTCGCATATAATTGATCAGGCTGGTGATTATGGCCTATGGAATGTTGTCTTACTCTTCAAAAGCTGCGTGAAGTTGCTGGATATTGGCGGGAACTGGAACACGCTGTCGTACACTTCGATCCAGAGCATTCCACACATGCTCAATGAGTGACATGTCTGGTGAGTATGTAGGCCGTGGAAGAAATCTGATATGTTCAGCTTCCAGGAATTGTGTCCAGATCCTTGCGACAACGGGGCTGTGCATTATCGTGGTGAAACATGAGGTGATGGCGGTGGATAAATGGCACGACAATGAGCCCCAGGATCTCATGGTAGCTGTGCATTCAAATTGCCATCGACAAAATGCAATTGTGTTTGTTGTCCTTACCATAAACCAACCGCCACCATGGAGCCCTCTGTTCACAATGTTGACATCTGCAAACCGCTTGCCCGCATGACACCATACATGCGGTCTGCCATCTGCCCAGTACAGTTGAAGCCGGGATTTATCTGTGAAGAGCACACTTCTCCAACGTGCAAGTGGCAATCGAAGGTAAGCATTTGTTACTGAAGTCGGTTACGACGCCGAACTGCAGTAGTCCATTAGCTGCTGCAGATGAGCATCCCTGAGACGATTTGTGACAGTTTTTGCAGAAATTCTTTGGTTGCGGAAACCCACAGTTTCATCAACTGTCTGGGTGGTTGGTCTCAGACGATCCCACAGGTGAAGAAGCCAGATGTAGAGGTCCTGGGCTGCAGTTGAGAGGCCGGTTGGAAGTACTGCCAAATTCTCTAAAATGACATGTTAGAGAAATTAACAATTAATTCTGGCAACAGCTGTTTGACATTTCTGCAGTCAGCATACTAATTGCATGCTCCCTCAACTTGAGACGTCTGTGGCATTGTGTTGTGTGAACATTTTAATTGCTTTTTATTGTCCCCAGCACAAGGTGTATTGTGTATTGATCATGCTGTTTATTAGCCTCTTGATATGCCACACCTGTCAGGTGGATGGATTATATTGGCAAAGGAGAAATGCTCACTAACATGGATGTAAAAACATTTGCTCATGGGACCAACACTTTACATGTTGCGTTTATATTTTTGTTCAGTGTAGATAACAACAATTTCAGAGTTTTATAATGTAGTGCAGAATGTGCCTGGTTTAGAATTCTAGTGAATGTGCAAGTTTAACAACATTGACTGACTGATTAACTGAGATTGCCAAGAATGAGTATTAAACCCCATCTGCTCAGGAGCTTCAGCTTCCTGACCCCTGTGTACAATGTCTCTTGGATTAAATGGAAAATGCAAATTATTTTTCATGCAGATTTGAAAGTTAGTAGGATGGCTGTATACCTTTTAAAACTATTGTGCTTTATTAGCATTTTCATCTGTGAAAACGTTATCCCCAGCACTACAGGGTGTCTTGGTGTTGACCACCGAACGCCTGCTCAGAAGTCCTATGGTGATCAAACACACAGACATTACTGTACATCCACCGATGAGCAGAGGCCTCCTGCCAACCCTATTGGCAAACACCATGGAGACCAAGGTGGCGATCACTTTGACTACCTCCATGCCCACGGATGCCAGCACTGCTGAGGCATTACTCTCAAAGCCCACTGAATGAAAGACGGTTGAGCTGTAGAAGAGCACGTTGGGCTGACCGGTGAACTGATGATAGATCACCAAGCCCAGCCCTATCATAGTCCTGGTCCTCATGTTATCCAGCCGTTGTAAGAGGTGCACAATGCTGTACTGTGCGTTATCAAGTATGTTGGAAACGGTTGCTGAATTCTCTACTTCGTGATCCTCAATGAAGCGAATAAGGCCTCTTTGGCTTCGAGCGCCTGCCCTTTGGCATTTTGCAGGTGCTCCAGCATTGGATGGGAGGAACCAAATGGAGACGAACTGAGCCAAAGTCAGCACGATGGCTGACCCAAACAGATATTTCCATCCATGTCTGGTATCAGACAGGATATAGTTCATGGCATAAGCTCCCAGAATGCCCACGGTGATACAGACTTCGTTGGGTCCAAAAAAAAACCTATGCTTGTCGGTGACCATCTTCAACACAAAGACACAGCAGGACATGGAGGAGATGCATATGGCGAAGCCCACCGTGATTCTTCCCACCACCAGCGCTAAGTAAGAGGTGCTAACCAGGACCAGACTCCCTGCCAGGATAAGGACGTTGCTGAGGATGATGGAATTCCTTCGGCCATAGCGGTCAATCAGCCACCCGCCGACCAGGGAAGCCTGCAAGGCCCCAATCAGAAGGGTACTGACCACCGCCTCCTGCTGGACACAGGTGAGCTGGAACTAGGCACAGGTGAGCTAGAACAATGCATTTCACTCTACTTGTGCACATGACAAAACTTAACCTTGGGAAGAAGAAAAACATTTGGAGTATATGAGTTTAACATGTTTTGTGTGAGTATAGGATTCATTTAGTCTACATTTGAATGATCCTTGGATGATGTGACACAATTGATCATGGTTTTGACCTCAGGTAAAAATTTCAAGGTGCAACAGAATGTACTAATTTGTGTCTATTTTCATATGTGTGCCTATATGGAGGAAATGTATATAGTAAAGCAGCTAAAAGAAAATGCTAATTTGTTTATCATAAATATATTCAATGTCCCATATAAAACATTAGCTGTTAAAAACTACATTCATGTTTGGAGAGAGGTCATAAACAATATATATTCTTCATGTACATATATACATGTTTGATATGCAATATATTGCTAATGAATCTGGCAAAAATCCAGGATAATGTGTAAACCCTATGTGGTCTCTTTAATGATTATTCAGGCTTTATTACAGTTCTGCAGATGGCAGACTAAAACATTGAATAAGTATTGCATATTATTTTAGGCCTACTGTACATCAGTGGTGGCTCAGAGGAGGAAGGAGGACCATCCTCAGTGGAATTCATAACATTAAAAGGGAAAAAGTTATCATTTTTAGATAAAACTATACTAAATATATTCACATGTCAATTATGTCCATCTCTGGGTACTTTGACTTCAATACAAAACCTAGGAGGCTCATTGTTCTCACCTTCTTCCATAGACTTACACAGTTATAATAACAACTTCTGGAGGATGTCCTCCAATCTATCAGAGCTCTAAATTATGTTAAAGTTGTTAGTGGTCATCTATTTAGGCAAACGTATTTGTATGTACAGTGCATTTGGAAAGTATTCAGACCCCTTGACTTTTTCCACATTTTGTTACGTTACAACCCCTCAATCCACACACAATACCCTATATTGACAAAGCAAAAACATATTTTCAGAAATGTTTGCATATATATATACACACACACACACACACACACACACACACACACACACACACACACACACACACAGTGGGGCAGAAAAGTATTTAGTCAGCCACCAATTGTGCAAGTTCTCCCACTTGGGGTGGCAGGGTAGCCTAATGGTTAGAGCGTTGGACTTGTAACTGGAAGGTTGTCATGTTCAAACCCCCGAACTTGCAAGGTACAAATGTCGTTCTGTTCCTAGGCCGTCATTGAAAATAAGAATTTGTTCTTAACTGACTTGCCTAGTTAAATAAAGGTTAAATTAAATTAAAAAGATGAGAGGCCTGTAATTTTCATCATAGGTACACTTCAACTATGACAGACAAAAATGAGGGGGAAAAATCCAGAAAATCATATTGTAGGATTTTTAATGAATTTATTTGCAAATTATGGTGGAAAATAAGTATTTGGTCACCTACAAACAAGCAGGATTTCTGGCTCTCACAGACCTGTAACTTCTTCTTTAAGAGGCTCTTCTGTCCTCTACTCGTTACCTGCATTACTGGCACCTGTTTGAACTTATCAGTATAAAAGACACCTGTCCACACCTCAAACAGTCACACTCCATACTCCACTATGGCCAAGACCAAAGAGCTGTCAAAGGACACCAGAAACAACATTGTAGACCTGCACCAGGCTGGGAAGACTGAATCTGCAATAGGTAAGCAGCTTGGTTTGAAGAAATCAAATGTGGGAGCAATTATTAGGAAATGGAAGACATACAAGACCACTGATAATCTCCCTCGATCTGGGGCTCCACGCAAGATCTCACCCCGTGGGATCAAAATGATCACAAGAACGGTGAGCAAAAATCCCAGAACCACACTGGGGCCCTAGTGAATGACCTGCAGAGAGCTGGGACCAAAATAACAAAGCCTACCATCAGCAAGGGCATTGAAGATGAAATGTGGCTGGGGCTTTCAGCATGACAACGATCCCAAACAACGCTAGGGCAACGACGGAGTAAGAAGCATTTCAAGGTCCTGGAGTGGCCTAGCCAGTCTCCAGATCTCAACCCCATAGAAAATCTTTGGAGGGAGTTGAAAATCTGTGTTGCCCAGCAGCAGTCCTAAAACATCACTGCTCTAGAGGAGATTTGCATGGAGGAATGGGCCAAAATACCAGCAACAGTGTGTGAAAACCTTGTGAAGACTTACAAAATACTTTCCCGAAGGCACTGTATCCATGTTGCAGTGCTTGTTTACGGAAGGTAGATGGAAGCAACCACCTGTACTAATTAGCTATCTATGGTGCTCAAACACCTGTGAGTAAGTGTAACTAGGGAGGAAGTGTAGTTCGTCGGCTAGAGGCACACAGCCATATGGATCTGACCTTTTACAGTAAGTGTATCTTTTTTATTTAAATTACTATTTTTGCTAATATGAAAGATAAGTTCCATATGTTTCAAAAACCATATTGCAAGTGATGGTTATTTATGATCTGTTTTAACATTTAGAAATGTCAGGATTGTAGTTCACATGGACCCACTGTAAGCAGTGCTTAGCTGAGAACCCTTGGGATAAGAATTCTTTCTTAATGCCTTGCTCTTGAGAGCAACAAGCAGGCTAAATAAAAACCCTCACAGTAGTATATGTAAATTATTGGCTGCAAAGCCCATATAAATGACAGAAGTAGGGAAAAGCATGTATAGTGTGACATAAACATGTTCAGTCTAATAACTAACCTCACAGTAGGCAGTATGGGCTATCATTTCCAGTTGTGAATTACATGTTTGATGTGACCTGGCTTGCGTTATCACCAATCTTTTTACAGATTTCGACTGATGGCATGAACATGATCCTCGTCAATTTTACGCCGAAACAGAAGGTGGCAGCAGTTTTAAATATATGTAATTGTGTCAACTGTCAGGAAGATACAACGATTTGTAAACATGGCTGTTGAGGGGAACAGCGTGGCCCTACCGCAGTTTCTTAAGAAAATAGAGCTGATAAAACAGGGTGCAGAAGCTCGTGTATATCGAGGGTCATTTTTGGGCAAGCCAACCATTGTAAAAGAAAGGTTTCCGAAATTGTATAGACACCCGTTGTTGGACGAAAAACTCACACATCGCAGAACCGTGCAAGAGGTGCGCTCAATACTTCGCTGTCGAAAAGCTGGTGAGTAGCGTTAGCCCAAGATGTAGCTGAGGAAAGCTTAACTCAGTTCTCTTAAATCAAGGCGGAGTTGAGTATTGATAACTGGTCGCGCGAAATTCATACTTTAATTTTAAAAAACGTACCAAATACGTTTTTGGAGACGTAGCGGTCTTGACCAACGCCTCATGTCCACCATATGTATTGCGTTCCGTCGGAAGTCATTAATTGTCAATGGAGCAGTCCGCAAAACAACTCGTGCGTTGCTTTACCTTGCTGTGGTACAAACGGAAGTACACAGACTCCACCTTGCTAGCTTTTAGCCAACGATTTAAAAAAATAATAACTTACCCAAGAAAGACCTAGAGACTATAGGATGTCGTGTCAAATGGTAGCATATTCATCATAGTGGGCAGAACAAGCAAGGAGTTGGGCAGAGCCATGCACGAGTTTGTGAGATCCTATTGGCGCATTCGAGCATTCAGTTGCATATTTCCGTTATGGAATGTCTGAAGTTCATGTGTGCATTAACGTAATTCGATTTTGCACTCCTAAACGTAATTTTTTGAAAACTTTCGCAAAGGGTAAAGTCTTGGAGATTGTAGTTTTGGAAACATAAAACTGTATCGACATCAAATGTTTAATAATTTAGAAAATGTGTCTGCCAAAATCCATCTCGTTCCATCTTCTCCAACTGCCTGCCACTAAGCTTTCTCTCATCACCATATTTTGTAGTGAGTGGAAACGCCAAGTGGATGCTTCACATTTAGCCTATACAGTGCATTTGGAAAGTATTCAGACACCTTACTTTTGTTTTTATAATTCCCCCTCAAATTTACACACAACACCCCATAATGACAAAGCGAAAACAGGTTTTCAAAAATGTTTGCACATTTATTAAAAATAAAAAAGATACCTTATTTACCTAAGTATTCAGACCCTTTGTTATGAGACTTGAAATTGAGCTCAGGTGCATCCTGTTTCCATTGATCATACTTGAGATGTCTACAACTTGATTGGAGTCCACCTGTGGTAAATTCAATTGATTGGACATGATTTGGAAAGGCACACACCTGTCTATATAAGGTCCCACAGCTAACAGGGCATGTCAGAGCAAAAGCCATGAGATTGAAGGAATTGTCCGTAGAGCTCTGAGACAGGATTGTGTCGAGGCACAGATCTGGGGAAAGGTACCAAAAATGTCTGCAGCATTAAACGTCCCCAAGAACACTGGCCTGCATCATTGTTAAATGGAAGAAGTTTGGAACCACCAAGACTTTTCCTAGAGCTGGCCTCCCAGCCAAACTGAGCAATCGTGAGTGAAGGGCCTTGGTCAAGGAAGTGATCAAGAACCTAATGGTCACTCTGACAGAGCCCCAGCGTTCCTCTGTGGAGATGGGAGGACCTTCCAGAAGGACAACAATCTCAGCCTCACTCCACCAATCAGGGCTTTGTGGTAGTGACCAGATGGAAGCCACTCCTCAGTAAAAGGCACATGACAGCCCACTTGGAGTTTGCCAAAAGGCATCTAAAGGACTCTCAGACCATGAGAAACAAGATTCTCTGGTCTGATGAAACCAAGATTGACCTCTTTGGCCTGAATGCCAAGCCTCACATCTGGAGGAAACCTGGCACCATCCTTACGGTGAAGCATGGTGGTGGCAGCATCATGCTGTGGGGCTTTTTTTTTAAGCGGCAGGGACTGGGAGACGAGTCATAATCGAGGGAAAGATGAACGGCGCAAAGTACAGAGCGCTCAGGACCTCGGACTGGGGAGAAGGTTCACCTGCCAACAAGACAATGACCCTAAGCACACAGCCAAGATAACGAAGGTGTGGCTTCGGGACAAGTCTCTGAATGTCATTGAGCGGCCCAGCCAGAGCCCGGACTTGAACCCGATCGAACATCTCTGGAGAGCCCTGAAAATAGCTGTGCAGCGATGCTCCCCATCCAACCTGACAGAGCTTGAGAGGATCTGCAGAAAATAATGGAACTAACTTCCCAAATACAGGTGTGCCAAGCTTGTCGCGTCATACCCAAGAAGACTTGAGGATGTAATCGCTGCCAAAGTTGCTTCAGCATAGTACTGTTATATTTCAGGTGGGCCTACTTCTGTGGTACTCAGTCTCCCGCGCTCCGTCTACATTAACAGGACAGAGAAAAAAGACGTGCTCATTGCTGACGTGGAGCACGTAAATGATGGTCTGAAATAAACCAACACGTGTTTCTCACAAGTGTAGCAGGTTCCTCACTCTGCAAATAACGTTTCCACTCCGAAAATGAAAACGAAATTACTGTAATTAATACATGCATTAACAGAGAATAATGTAGGCTAACCAAATGACAGGGATTAATGGTAAATTTGTCTGTTTTTACAAATGGTAGGTTACCACATGGGTATTCATAAAAACGCATTGCGTGCCAACACTGTATGGCCTAGGCTACTATTATACTTTGCGGGGTTATGATGTGTGACAGAAAAATGACATATTTACCTGATTTGTTGGATATTTAACAATTATTTACTTCACAAACAGTGAGATATTTCTGTCCTACTAATGCTGTGTTTTATGGTCTCAACTGTAGCACCCTGCAGCTAATCTGGGTGTATGGTTTTACTAGAGATAGCTTGAGTGTGCAGGCTTCATTATTGCAATAATAGACACTATTAAATAAAGATGATTGTTTGATGAAATGTCTCCCTCAGTATGAATTTCCATGACAGATGGCAGCATTTTTCTTGTCTCGCCTAAAACGGCATATTGGCCAGGTGTGTGTGTGGGCCAGGACCGGGCATGATCATTGTTGATTAGTCTATAAATTAAGAAAAGATTCCATATCAAATTATACCATGCCAGGTTCAGCAAGCAAGAGCAAGCCTGCATCTCTCCTCCAATAGGCTATTAGTAGGCTAAAGAAAATTTGTCGAAATAAGTGTCTAACAAGCGTTTGTAAAGTCTGGCTTTTCCTGGGACTGTACAAGATTTAAGAAGAATAGCCGAGGCAGCGGAGAGGCATAATTGCGCAACAGAACAATGAAGACTGATCGGCTCGAGATGAATAGCCTAAATTAGAATCTTATGCATATTAGCCCATAATTCATAAACTCAATGTTAGGCTTAATACTGCTGTGAATAGGCCTATATCCAGTCTTAACACTGATAGATTACATCCTGACAAAACACACAATATGAATGGTCTGCTAATGTATTTTTCTGGACCATTAAAACCTTATAAACTGTCAAGAATAGACCCAAATTGTTGCATAATCAGGCCTAGACTGTAGGCTATGCAGTTAGTTCGGCCGAAACAAAACAGGATGTTTGAGTGGTTATTGAAATTAGACTACATCACTGCAGTTTATAGCCTATAGACAATTGTGCACTCACTTGATAACAATAATACAATCCTCATTTCACTTTGTTGTAGCACTGGTAGAATAATGTTCTTCAAAAGTGGAGATTTGCTGCCTGGGGACCAGAGTGGCCTGGAGGAACTCTCCGATCTGCCATTTCATAATCTGTCAACTTTATTTTCAGGCACTTTCACAGATAAACATTTAGCCTATGCACTAATATTTAGCTAATGAAAGAACTAGCTTAACTTCTTACTTCAGTTACACATCACTATTCTCTCCCAGATGTTTCCGTGCGCAACAGTCTATAGGCCTATGCACGCCTCTCCGCAGTAGGCAATTCCTCTTCTCATGACATCCCAGCAAAAGCTATAGGACATTTAGTTTTCTATTAGACCTAATAGTTTATTCGGGAAGAGAAGCAGGCTTGCTCTTGCTAATTGCTGAATGTAAAACAGGCCTACAGCATAGGCCAAATTAACTGTGGTATGCAGTCCGCACTGCCATGAATGATTGCTCCCTCTGATTTTCAGTTGAATCTTTGGACAAGAGGTAGTGAGTGACGACAGGGGTTCTATGCAATCATTTTAAATCTTGAAATATATGTTAATTACAGAGCTGCTTCTCACTGCACAGGTGTCCAGAACTGGACAGCTGTCAAATCTTTCCAATACAGGATGTTGATGATTGCTAGGCCTATACTGTTCTAGCGCAGATCATACACTATATATACAAAAAATGTGGACACCCCTTTTATGAGTGGATTCGGCTAATTCAGCCACACCCGTTGCTGACAAGTCTATACATTTGAGCACAGATCCATGCAATCTCCATAGACAAACATTGGCAGTAGAATGGCCTTACTGAAGAACTCAGAGACTTTCAACGTGGCACCGTCATAGGATGCCACCTTTCCAACAAGTCAGTTTGTCAAATTTCTGCCCTGCTTGAGCTGCCCGGATCAACTGTAAGTGCTGTTATTGTGAAGTGGAAACGTCTAGGAGCGACAACTGCTCAGCCACGAACTGGTAGGCCACACAAGCTCACAGAACGGGACTGCCGAGTGCTGAAGCGCGAAGAGCGTAAAAATCATCTTCTGTTCCAACACTCACTAGCATTTTGCTACACTCTCATTATCTGCTAACCATGTGTATGTGACAAATAAAATTTGATTTGATTTCACTACCAAGTTCCAACCTGCCTCTGAAAAGGTCTGTTCATTGGGAGCTTCATGAAATGGGTTTCCATGGCCGAACAGCCACACACAAGCCTAAGATCACCATGTGCAATGCCAAACGTTGGATGGAGTGGTGTAAAGCTCACCGCCATTTGACTCTGGAGCAGTGGAAACACATTCTCTGGAATTGTGAATCGTGCTTGACCATCTGGCAGTCCGACGGGCGAATCTGGGTTTGGTGGATGCCAGGAGAACGCTACCTGCTTGAATGCATATTGCCAACTGTAAAGTTTGATGGAGATGGAATAATGGTCTGGGGCTGTTTTTCATGGGCCGAGTTAGGCCCCTAAGTTCCAGTGAGGGGAATCTTAACTCTACAGCATACAATGACATTCTAGACGATTCTGTGCTTGCAACAGTTTGGGAAGGCCCTTTCCTGTTTTAGCATGACAATGGCCCTATGCACAATGCGAGGTCCATACAGAAATGGTTTGTTGGTATTCGGTGTGGAAGAACTTGACTGGCCTGCATAGAGCCCTGACCTCTACCCCATTTAACATCTTTGGGATGACTTGGAACACCGACTCTGTGCCAGGCCTAATCGCCCAACACCAATGCCTGACCTCACTAATTCTCTTGTGGCTGAATGGAATTCCCTGCAGCAATGTTCCAACATCTAGTAGAAAGCCTTCCCAGAAGAGTGGAGGCTGTTATAGCAGCAAAGGGGGGACCAACTACATATTAATGCCCATGATTTAAGAAGGAGATGTTAGAGCACGTGTCCACATACTTTTGGCAATGTAATGTACATATCAGATAAGATACAAGCCTGTATATCCCTGATCTGTATTAGTGTCTAATTATACCCCCCCTTCTCTCTCATTCCCACCAATATATCTCTATCACTCTCTCTCTCTTCAGGCATATCTGCACCAGTCGTCTACTTTGTAGACTACACCTCCCACTGCATCTTCCTTGAAGACATTGTCGGCTCCATCACCGTACGAGACCACATCGCCTTCACACAGCTCTCCTCTGCCCAGAAAATCCCAGAGGAACGCCTGGACCAGCTCGCTAAGAAGATGGGTCAGATTCTGGCCAAAATGCACGATGAAGACGTTGTCCATGGAGACTTGACCACTTCCAACATGCTGTTGAAGGCGGGCACTGAGAGCGGAGAGACAGAGCTGGTCCTCATTGACTTTGGCCTGAGCTACATATCGGCGCTGCCTGAGGACAAGGGAGTGGATATGTACGTGCTGGAGAAAGCTTTCCTCAGCACCCACCCCAACACTGAGGCTCTGTTCGAGAAGCTGCTGAAAGCCTACGCAGCCTCATCCAAGAAGTCCCACGCTGTCATCAAAAAGCTTGATGAAGTTCGGTTGAGAGGGCGAAAGAGGTCGATGGTCGGTTGAGAGGGAGAAAGTGGTCGATGGTCGGTTGAGAGGGAGAAAGTGGTCGATGGTCGGTTGAGAGGGAGAAAGTGGTCGATGGTCGGTTGAGAGGGAGAAAGTGGTCGGTTGAGAGGGAGAAAGTGGTCGGTTGAGAGGGAGAAAGTGGTCGGTTGAGAGGGAGAAAGTGGTCGGTTGAGAGGGAGAAAGTGGTCGGTTGAGAGGGAGAAAGTGGTCGGTTGAGAGGGAGAAAGTGGTCGGTTGAGAGGGAGAAAGTGGTCGGTTGAGAGGGAGAAAGAGGCTTGGGTCGGTTAAAGGAAACCATACGAGATAATCTGTGCATATGCATTTATGATGACATGCCCTGTTTGGCACTGATTTGTTAAATTCTATTTGATATTTGTATGGAAGCATAGAGACTGTCAGTGCCACGATTTTATGTTACTAGAAATATTTGTTTTTGAAATAAAAGACTGCTCGCTTTATTGGTTTGTGTTCTTTCTGTTTAGTTTAGTATGCTGAGAATCTAGAATGTGGTTCCTCAGTCAGCCCCACACAGTATGCAGGCAATGATTTCTCAATACAATTTCTATTGCGCCAATCACAATATTCACTGTTACGTAACGATGTCCATATTTGGTAACTTATGAGCTTTCCTGTGGCTCAATTGGAGCATTGGAACACACTTGACTGAGATCTGTGTCAAAGTTTACTTTCAGAATTGCTCTCCAGTCTCAATGCACCTGTCACAGTAAACAACCCAAAGTGATTACCAATGAATAGTAGCTGGGATATTAAAAATGTCACTACGATTCTGCTCATTATTTTGCATTGTAAAGGTAAGAGGAAAAACTGATCAGTGTTTTGATTGTCTTTGTATTCTAACTACAGGTTTCTTAGGAGTAGTGGGACAAAGGTCAAAGTCAGTCCTAGTAGAGGACAATAGTATTTGCCTTGGCTACGAAACAAGTTCTTAAACATTTTTTCACGTCTAATCTTTAACGTTGCATTACTACATTTATGGGAAGATATCTTACAGTAGCTGTTTCTGCTATGCATGTTTTTTATGTAACAGCAGAAATAAGCTGTTTCATATCCGGCTGTGATTGGGAGTCCCATAGGGCGGCGCACAATTGGCCCAGCGTCGTCCAGGGTAGGCCGTCATTGTAAATAAGAATTGGTTCTTAACTGACTTGCCTAGTTAAATAAATACATAAAATAAAACATGTCAGTTTTAATTATGGGGCAGCGGTCGAACCCCTAAGCTGCCTGTGGGGAAATCTGCAAGGAGTGATCTGGTTGTTGGCTCTTATATCCCTGTATACTACCTACCCCTTGAGCAAGTCACTTTACCCCTAAGTGCTCCCAGGGGCGCTGCTCCCAATGTGTCCGGTTGGGTATGGTGACAGCAAAAAAAATGTAAGCATATCTGTGAAAATTGACCAAAAACATATTGTATCCTACGATTGTGAGTCAGGGTGATATCATAAAATACCTGCCAGCTACATGCTGCAGTCTCATGTGAACATTTTTAATATTCAAATACTGCAGCAAGGCACTCAACCCCAAACTCTCATGACTGACATAAGATATTACCCAAACTGGTTTGTGTTTTGGACTATAGGTGCAAACGCCCAGTCTACAAAGAAGATTGCCATCTTAGCTGGCACGGATGTTACCTTAAACTGCTCTTTCAAGAAGCCTGAACATGTACCGCTGAAGAAAATCACGGTTGAGTGGGGGATGATGGTGGATAAAGAGACCATAAAGCACCTAGTGTATACGTTCCAGAACGAGAGTGCCAAGGTGCATCGTGAAGGGTCTCGAGTCGACCAAACGGGGTTGCTTCAGGGCAATGCATCCCTTCGTTTGTTCAACATGACCGTGGCTGATGAGGGACTCTACCGCTGCAGAGTGATCATCACTCCCAACACATACAAAGTTTCCTCACAGCTGGAAGTATCAGGTGCTGTCTGACATTCTGTTTGCCCCTTTTGTACATTTTATCACCAGAACATTTTTGCCCAGCAGAAAATGAAGCAATGATAGGCAGTGGAGGCTGTTGAAAAGAGACCGGCTCATAGTAATGAGTGGAATGGAATGTGCTTGTTACTGTTCCAGTCATTACAATGAGCCGGTCCTCCAATTTTACTGACACCATCCTCCACTGATGCTATAATCGTATTTGTTATTGCTGTGAAAGTAAGTGGAATTGTTGAGAATAGGCCTCCAGTAGTATCCTAATGGATGTATCTTATTATTTACATAATGACATGGCTTTACCTTACACACACACATGCCTAGTTCACAACTTCACACTCCGTGTGTACAATGTATTTAATTGTGTGTGAACTAGGCCACAGTGAGGGAAATAAATTCACACTCTTTACTCCATCTTTTCCCTACAGCCAGACCCTCAGTGTCCCTCCCAGAGACCGCCATGGTGATGGAGGGGGAGGAACGGACATTGATGTGTGACATCACAGGATTCTACCCAGAGAATCTGGCCGTGACCTGGCTGATCCAAAATGGCTCCCGGGTGGCCCGCGAGAGCATGGCTCGCGGGGCCATCTCGCGTGATGTGTGCACTGGAATGGCTGTGCCCAATCCAGACGGCACCTACAGTGTCAGCAGTCACATCACTGTCCAGGCTTCAGCCGTAGGGAGCGGAGGAGCCATGTACATCTGTCACATTGAACATAGGTCCTACCCTGATGGAAAATACAGCAAAAGCATATTGTTGACTGTGCAAGGTGGGAAGCCAACACACCACTCTATCAGCTTTATATTGGGATTCATAACAAATTATGGGGAAATGTAGCTTGCGGCTCTGAGCATAAATGAAAATATTTAATTAAGCATACAAAAGACATAAAACAAATACAGATAAATACAATGAGAATAAAAAATAAAAAATGCAATTGGGTGTTTTAATAAGGATTCAACTGAACACTACTATAAACATAGTGTAATTCAATGGACTGAAAGTCAATTTCAGTGTATTTCTAGTGTATTTTATCAACATGTACTTCTAACTCCTCTCTCATCAGATCCAGGGTTTAATGCTGTAACGCTGATGGTAGTTACTAGTCTTGTGAGTGTTTTTCTGGTCTTCTCTGTCATCGGTGGTGCAATGGTCTTCTACAGGTATTTTTACACGGGTACGTTTACATCCAAGAAGTTATTATTAGATTCAGGTGTGTTTTGTTGTGCTGGAACAAAAGCCTGCACACCTTGTAGAATGGTGACTACTGATGTAGCATGGGGACTACTGACAGCATTGTGAATACTAATGTAGCATGGTGACTACCGACGTAGCATGGTGACTACCGATGTAGCATGGGGACTACTGACAGCATGGTGACTACCGACGTAGCATGTTGAATACCGAAGTCGCATGGTGACTACTGACAGCATGGTGAATACTAATGTAGCATGGTGACTACTGACAGCATGGTGAATACTAATGTAGCATGGTGACTACTGACAGCATGGTGAATACTAATGTAGCATGGTGACTACCGATGTAGCATGGTGGCTACTGACAGCATGGTGACTACCGATGTAGCATGGTGACTACTGACAGCATGGTGAATACCGACGTAGCACGGTGACTACTGGCAGCATGGTGACTACCGACAGCATGGTGACTACTGACAGCATGGTGACTACTGATGTAGCATGGTGACTACCGATGTAGCATGGTGACTACCGATGTAGCATGGTGACTACCGACAGCATGGTGACTACTGATATAGCATGGTGACTACTGACAGCATGGTGACTACTGATGTAGCATGGTGACTACTGACAGCATGGTGACTACTGACAGCATGGTGACTACTGACAGCATGGTGAATACCGATGTAGCATGGTGACTACCGATGTAGCATGGTGACTACCGATGTAGCATGGTGACTACTGACAGCATGGTGACTACTGATGTAGCATGGTGACTACTGACAGCATGGTGACTACTGATGTAGCATGGTGACTACTGACAGCATGGTGACTACTGATGTAGCATAAGGAATACTGATGCAGCATGGTGACTACTGACAACATGGTGAATAATGATGTAGCATGGTGACTACTGATGTAGCATGGTGACTACCAATGTAGCATGGTGAATAATGATGTAGCATGGTGACTACTGATGTAGCATGGTGACTACCGATGTAGCATGGTGACTACTGATGTAGCATGGTGACTACCGACGCATCACGGTGACTACCGACGTAGCATAAGGAATACTGATGCAGCATGGTGACTACTGACAGCATGGTGAATAATGATGTAGCATGGTGACTACTGATGTAGCATGGTGAATATCGATGTAGCATGGTGAATAATGATGTAGCCTGGTGACTACTGATGTAGCATGGTGAATAATGATGTAGCATGGTGACTACTGATGTAGCATGGTGAATAATGATGTAGCATGGTGACTACTGATGTAGCATGGTGAATAATGATGTAGCATGGTGACTACTGATGTAGCATGGTGAATAATGATGTAGCATGGTGACTACTGATGTAGCATGGTGAATAATGATGTAGCATGGTGACTAATGATGTAGCATGGTGAATAATGATGTAGCACGGTGACTACTGATGTAGCATGGTGAATAATGATGTAGCATGGTGACTACTGATGTAGCATGGTGAATAATGATGTAGCATGGTGACTACTGATGTAGCATGGTGAATAATGATGTAGCACGGTGACTACCGACGTAGCATGGTGACTACTGATGTAGCATGGTGAATAATGATGTAGCATGGTGAATAATGATGTAGCATGGTGACTACTGATGTAGCATGGTGAATAATGATGTAGCACGGTGACTACCGACGTAGCATGATCATTGTCATAATATTTGTGTATTTTTCCTCAGTTCATCCCATTATCTCTGACATCATCAAACCCACCATCGTTTATGCCATGAAGCCGACCAACTTAAAATGCACCATTGAAAGAGTACGACTGAGAGAGTTCAAAGTGAAATGGTACAAGATAACAGCCAATAGCGACTGTAACGCAGCTTCCAATAGCCAATCAAAGTCACTGTTGAGCCACAAGGACCTGAGAGACCAGGCTAACATCCACTCTGAGAGCACGCATCACGTGTCCACCCTGCCCATCTGTCTGTCAGTTAAGGAGGACCAGGCTACGTACCAGTGTGTTGTGCTGTACAGAGGCAGGATGATCACCAAAGAGACCACTGTGAGTGTAAAAGGTAATGTAATAATGTCATGGAATAACTATAATAATGTAATAACGTAATGTAACCAGTACGTCATGCTGAACTGTTCTGTGTTCAAAGTCAGGTAGTAGTACAAGCTTGAAGTGGGTCTTGAGAGCAATACAAATGAGTGGACTTATTAACATTATATATAATATTTTATATACACTGTCATTCATAAAACACAACCAAAAAAGTCCATCCAACTGAATCTGTACCAATATCTAGAAATGTGCCACTTTTGACTTAACACACTGTTCCCTTTTCATTTTCCCCAGTGACTCCATCGTTCTTTCACATCTCCAGCATGCCTCAGATCCCAGAGGTGAAGAGGTTGCTGGTGCTCTGCTGTCGGGTCGAGAGGTTCTACCCGGACAACCTCCGTCTCGAGTGGTCGAGAAATGACGGGGAGCAGGTGAGGACAGCCACTAACTATGGACCGTTCTCTGACCACGAGCGGATGTACAGCATGTGGAGTAAGATCGAACTGACAATTGCTCAGGAAGACGAGAAGGCGGTCTACACATGCCGCTTGTATCACTCCAGTTTCGCCGGGCCAGGATACAAAGACGTTCTTTATCATATTAACACACAAGGTAACTAATCAAAGACATGCCCTTCTTTTTAGCACAGGGGTCACAAACTCTTTTTTTCAAACTGGGTGGGGCCTCTAACTCTATTTTAGTTACGTTTCTACATTTATCTCACAAATGTATTCAGACAAAGCTAGGCTATATGGTGGTAATTATCATAATGTGTAGATGAAATATGAGTTAGAGGGCAAGTTTACATCCTGGAAATGGAATCCTATTTGTTAGTTGTCCTAATTTTGCTCAGAAGGCATCAACAGACAGAATATAACTGATGGAGCTGTTATTCAAGATAGTCTTCCTCTGATAAGTTGATAGTGTCTTCTGATAACTTTTTTGTGTGTGTCATCAGTTATGTTCATTTGGGCTTATCATAGCAAAACTATTTTTGCAACTGAAAATGATCATTTCTTTTCAGACAAGTCCAAGTACTCCCTCCCTGTTTCAGGCAATTTATTCCATTTGATGCCTACTGTAATGAATAGGACCCATGTGTCTTCTTCACCAGGTACTCCTCCAAGCGTGATGTTCATCAAGTGTGAGCCACAACTCCCTCTGCTGGATAAGGAGTGCACGCTCAACCTCTGTGTCAAAGACTTCTGTCCTGAACAAGTGTCTGTCACATGGTTTAAGGACGGACAGACGGTCCCCGACAGCCAGTTCTTCAACTCCCCACCCAGCCTCAACATCAATGGCCTCTACTCTATGTGGAGCTTCCTCAAACTGAGCAACACCTCGGAGGACTACGGCTCAGAGTTCAGGTGCCGGGTGGTCCACAGTGCCCAGAAGGAACCGGAGGAGAGGGTGTTCACACATCAGATCTCAAAGTCACCTAGTCAAGGGAAGTCAGACCTTTGATCAAATACTGTGTTTGCACTTTTGGGACTTTTCTAATGGTTCCATTACAATAGGAAAGCTCAATAAAGGACGGCTCAAGTATTTGAAATGATTTCAAGTAGTATTTGAACCCAGGTCTGGGATGTATATAAGGATATTACCGCTAAAGTATATAGTATACCTAAGATTATTTTTGTAAATGAATTTGATGCATTTACACCTGTTTTGTTAATTCTGTTCACTTTATCTTCTGATAGATTGTAAATATTGAACTGAAAAAGGTGCTTGCTCTGAACTGTCATAGCATACTAGATATGCTCATGAGATGTGGGGCCTAAACTAGGAAAAGTGTCAGTACTACACCTTTTATATTGAGGTAAGTTAATCTAACAAACACAGGTTCGTAACCCTATATACTTACATCCTGCATACGGTATGAAAATGGCAGATTGATCACTATAAACACTTCAATTGGGGCGGCAGGTAGCTTAGTGGTTAGAGCATTGGGTCAGTAACCAAAAGGGTGTTAATCGAATCACCGAGCTGACAAGGTAAAAAAAAATCTGTCGTTCTGCCCCTGAACAAGGCAGTTAAACCCACTGTTCCTAGGCCGTCATTGTAAATAAGAATTTGTTCTTAACTGACTTGCCTAGTTAAATAAAGGTTAAATATTATTATTATGATTTTAATAATAATACAAATATTAATAAATATTTCTAATATATTTTTTAATAGTAACATACTTTAAGTCAGAGTTCTGGGTCTTCAGTTTATGTATTAGGGACAGACAAATTAAATCATCAATCAGTACCTAGATGGGTTTTAAAATGGTAAAAAAAAGACAAGAAAACAAGAACTAAATCAAAACAAACTGCCAAAGCAGCAGATATTCTTCCTGGGGTCCAGCAAAATTAATGCAGTTTATACAATTTTAAAAACTTTACAATACATTCATAATTTTCACAACACACTGTGCCCTCAGGCTCCTTCACCACATATCTACAATACTGTATAGTGTGTATGTTATTGTATGTGTTTGTGCCAATGTTTGTGTTGCTTCACAGACCCAGCTGTTCCATAAGGTGTTTTTAAAAAATCTAATTTTACTGCATTACAGTTACTTGATGTGGAATAGAGTTCCATGTAGTCATGGCTCTAAAAGTCTGTCCTGGACTTGGGGACTGTGAAGAGAACTCTTGTGGCATGTCTTGTGGGGTATGCATGGGTGTCCGAGATGTGTGCCAGTAGTTTAGACAGACAGCTCAGTGAAGTGGTTATTTCCTTAATTTACTTAAACAGTTTTTTCACTTTCTGTGTGTAACATTAATACCCACAGACATGACTGCTCAAGGCAAGGGTTGCAAAACGACCAGTAATTTATTTAATTAAAACAGGTAATTTATACTTGAATGACTTAAAAAAAAAATATATTAATTTAAAATTTGTCTTAATCGGGCCTCCCCGGTGGCGCAGTGGTCTAGTGCGCCACCCGGCTGTGCCATTAGAGACTCTGGGTTTGAGCCGCGCTGTGACCGAGAGGTCCATGGGGCGACACACAATTGGCCGAGCGTTGTCCGGTTTAGGGAGAGTTTGACCGGTATCCTTGTCTCATCGCGCACTAGCGACTCCTGTGGCGGGCCGGGCGCAGGGCACGCTGACCAGGTCGCTAGGTGTACGGTGTTTCTTCCGACACATTGGTGCGGCTGGCTTCCGGGTGTTAAGAAGCAGTGCGGCTTGGTTGGGTTGTGTTTCGGGGGACGCATTGTGACGGCCCTGTATTTTTCTGAACCGTCTCAGTGCAGCTCCTTCCAATAGGGCGCTTTCCCTTTAATTCCCAATTAAATAGCCAGCATCAGCTGCGCAAAAGTGGGGTTGTGATAGAGACGTGAATGAGGATGTGGTCAACCCTCAGTTCTCGACGCTTCGCTATTCCGTTAAACGTGTGTTTTGTAGCCTAATAGAGTTTACCCAGGATCGGATCCACTCTTTGCGTCTCCGTTCTTCGTGGCCTTTCTCCGCTGGAGATCTATTGGTGGATTGGATTGTCTGACTGACCGACTACCTTTTATTATACGGTATTTCATTTGTTTTGATGTCATGTATACGGTGATGATTTATGTAGTTAGTTGTAGTTGAGGACTTAGTAAGAGTTGATACGCTTTAAAGTTCTGTGGTAAAATAATTGTTATATTGATTGTATGATTAATACTGGGTTTACGCTCCACTTGAATGAACGGACAAACATTGCGTGACTAAGGTCACCGGAGTTCCCTGAACTCTTTTACCGGGCTGGACTCTTTTTAAGCCTGAGGTACAGGACATTTCGAGAAGAACCAGAACTCATTGTGATATAATATATGTGTGTGTAATCATTGATGTTGCTAATACAACCCACGCTTTTGAAGTTCTTTCCAATGTTTTAAGGGTTTATGAAAAGTTTATTTCCATCCTGACTTTTGCACAAGTCCTTTTGTATTGGTGTAGACTTGACGGACCAGATGGGACTCATTCCCTCCCAAACTAAAAGGAGAAACCAATGTTTTCTCTGGTAGGCACAACCTACCTGGCACCCCTATAAATAATAACCTCAAGTCAAAACCGTTACAGCATGACTCTCGACCTTGGCTCTCCCGAGCCCATACGGGAGTTGTAGCGATGAGACAAGACAGTAACTACTAACAATTGGATACCACGAAAAAGGGGGTTCAAAAATACATTTAAAAATTGTCTTAATCTTTACATGTTGTCCATGAGTTTGTAGTGGATAGACCATATGGTTCAAGGGAAAATACCCTACCTAATGAAAATCCCGAAACCCTGATAATGTGTTACAGCGTTGTAATTCTATTTTTTATTTTTATATTAACTTCTTTTTTATATATTTTACATGGACCTAAAATCCTTGAAAGTTTAGACATTTCTGGATGTACAGTTGCCAGAAAATGAGTCTTTCCAATTGATTCTAACACACTGAATTCTGTCAGATAAATATGAATCCATTCATGTTAAGGCATTGGGAGAGAAATTAAACTTTGAATGTTTTGAAAGTAGAACACTGATTTACAGTATAAAATACTTGTTGCAAATCTAAAAACACAGGTCCTACCACTCCCCTTTTGTTAAGTTAATATTTTATCTTAAAAATAATATAAAATATCTTGCACAGTTGCCCCTATCAGCTGGATTTTGTAGTGGCTTTTTCCCAGTAAGAAAACCAAATGTCACTCAAACAGAAGGAGGAACTACCAAAAAGTCACCGACCACAACCAAAATGAAACAAGTGGGATTTTAGCAGTGGTGTTACGTACCTAAGTAAAAATACTTTAAAGTACTACTGGGTTGTTTAATATAAGGAATTTTAAATTATTTGTACTTTTACTTTTGATACTGAAGTATATTTAAAACCAAATATTTTTAGACTTTTACTGAAGTAGTATTTTACTGAGTGACTTTCACTTGAGTCATTTTCTATTAAGGTATCTTTACTTTTACTTAAGTATGACCATTGGGTACTTTTCCACCACTATTTTAGGAGGGGTTCTGAAAGACTCATGGGGGTGTCCACTGAAAGTTGACTAGCAACAACAACTGGAACCTAAGACACCCACCATGAGCACCCACTAAATTTGCAGAAGAGGCAATTGTTACGGATACAGGTATCCTGTGTGTGTGTGTATCCTGTGTTTGCTCTCCATCTCCCCTCACAGGTGAAAATCATCACTCCCCAATCAGTCACCAATCAATCATCAATCAGAAGACACACCTCCTCCTGTTTTCCTACCCCATCACAGTTCCTTTCCCTTGGTTTAAAAACCCTGTCAGTTGTTTGTTCTAGAGCTCAATCTCTCTCTGTAAATGCCATGTCTGTAGGTCTCTGTTTCACTCTCTCGTTGTGTATTAACCTCTCTTTTGTTTGAGCACCTCCATCGCACTTTGTCATCACCTGTGAGTATTGTTTTGGTTATGGTGTTTGTTTGATTTCTGGTGGGAAAAGGGGAAACCAAGACAAGTTGCCCATGGGCATACACTACCCGTAGGTAGACTTTGTTAAATACACTAGTTAGAACTGGGCGGACCACCCACTTTATTTTTGGTTAGTTAGTTAGCTGTTGTTAAAGTAGTCTAGCTTAGGTTTTTTTGAATACTTATTGTTTCTTTCCTTGGGTCCAGCTCAGCCCCTTTTCCTGCTCCCCCCATTACCGTGTGTTTTCAAATAAACCCAGAGTTTGACGGTAGATTTCAGTTGTCCTGGTTATTTCGTTCACACTTTTGCTTTGTCATTATTATAATTTGCATGAGTTATGTTACGGGTCTCATTACCATCCCCCCCCTAGACTGTCGGGCCAAAAAGGGATCCGTAACACAATCAAAAGAAAAACCTACACCAAACTGAAAGACAGGAAGCAGATCAGAAAGTTAAAATTAAAACGGGGAAGATCAGACAAAGGAATGTTTTTCTAGAAATCAAATGGGGAGATATTTAGTTAAATGAGAACCAATGTTGCTCAACCTAATCACAATGGTTATAAAATAAACATAAGAAATATCATTTTCATGCTCAATACATTTTGGATAGATTATATCAATGTTAAGAAAATTTCAGATTACCAGAACTATACTCTGCATGGACGGGGGAAGCCACTTCATACTGTCAGCTTTCCTGATTGATGCAGACCGCTGTATTTTCCTCTGGATATTGAGCTGGTCTCAGACCCCGTTATGAAACTCATAGAATTATTTTGACAGCCTCTCAGAGACTGGCTATGAGATCTGTCATCTTCATTCACTGTGGAACAACACAATAAGATGGGGAGTTGGACACCGGAAGTCAGAGTAAGATAATATAAATTAAGTTACCAGCTTATAGCTTACTGTTAGGAGGAAGCCACTGATAGTTCTATGCTCTCTTTCTGGTTTTGTCAGCATCATCAGTCGTCCATTTCCTCCAGTGGATCCTGAACTTATCTCAGATTCAGCTATGGATCTCAGGGAGCCATATGCAGAGGTTCTCTGAAACTGGCTGTCAGATCTGTCATCTCCACTCACTGTGGAATAAAACAAGAACATTAATTAGAACCAGATTTGATCAACCTAATCACAATGGTTATAAAGTAAACAAAATGACAATGTTCATGCTGGAAAAATTGTTATTTGAATTTTGGATAGATTCTACATGTTTTTATCAAATGTCAGATTCGCAGAAATATACGCTGCATAGACCCCTGTACATCTTAGTCAGAATTATTCTTACTGTTTGGAGGAAGCCACTTCATACTATCAGCTTTCCTGATTGTTTGATCTGATCAGGAAACATCTCCACTGTTTCCTGCCACCATCTCTTCTATCATCTCCAGCAGCTCTGTGACCTGAGTGCTATCACCCTCCTTGACATTGTTAAGAACATGATATCTGTTTCTACATTTCTCAACAAGCCACTGGAGGGCCTTTCCCTCACTTTCAATGTGCTGTTTAATGGCTGTGTTTCCCAGACAGTCCCCATAGGTGAACAGCACTATAGTGTGACTCCAGACTGTCTCACTGAGAAGCTCCAGGTGTTCCTCTATTTCTTTTCTTTCTCAGTGAATTAAATGACCAGGAGGAGAGTGTGGGGTCCTGGGACACACTGACCCACACTGTGCATAATCTCCTGTTTAACCATTCTAGGAGTGAACTCTATGTGGAGATTTCCCCACCAGCCTAGAGTGTCTACCACAGGGAGCTGCCTCCCTGCTACTTTTGAGCACCGAGCAGCTACCCTCAGGCACTCCTTTCTGCCCAGGATGGTGTTACCTGCTGAACTCTTCCCAGATAATCTAGCCCCGAGCAGCACAATCCTCAGCACTGAGAGATGGACGGAGTCACCTGGCAGAGAGAGAGAACAGACTTTTTAGGTGATGACATACATGACAATAAGAATGAAATGGCCATTGTTCGGAATAAACTGTTTGCTAAATTGATATTCCATTGACTGTTGCCATGTACATGAGACATACAGTATGTTGTAAGGCACATGCCTTAGCTCTGTGACAGAAATTATAGTATATTGTGACACAGAGCAAAATAGGTACGTTTTTCAGCTAAATAACTATAAAACGTGCAAAAATTGACAAGCGTCATTAACGTCAGATAAACATCCCCATTAGTCTCACAATGATCTCTCTCTGTTGCTGCACCGTCATCAGTCTTCGTTTCACTCCCTCATCCTCTGCTTTCCTTCTGTCTTCAATATGTTCTAGTATCCCTCTCTTTAGCTTATAAAGGCCTCTGTTCACTGTCACCATCTTCACTATCTTCTCCAGCAGCGCTGTGACATCTCCCCTGTTCTTAGTGTTAAGGACATGATACCTGTTATCACATTTCTCAACAAGCCCTGAAGGGCCTTCCCTTCTCTCTGAATATGCTGCTCAATGGTCATTTGTCCCAGTCTTTTCCCATATGTGATGTGAAAGGCGCTATAGTGTGACTCCAGACTCTCACCGAGAAGCTCCAGGTGGTCCTCTACTGCTTCTCTGTGTTCCTCTGTGAATGAATCACCCCCCCCCCCTTTATGACCAGGAAGGAGAGTGTGTGGTCATGGGGGACACTGAGACACACTGAGCACAGTCTCCTGTTTAACCAGCTCAGGAGTGGACACTACAGGGTAATTTCCCCACCAGCCTGGGGTGACGACCAAAGTGACCTGCCTCCCTGCAACGTCTCTCCGTCTCTTCACACACTGAGCAGCTCTCCTCAGGTCAAATCTCTGCCGAGGATGGTGTTTCCTGCTGAACTCTTCCCAGCTAATCTAGATCTCAGCAGGAAAATCTGCAGTTCTGAGAGATGGGGAAAGTTACCTGGCAGCATGATTTTTTTTAAATATATTTTTTTAACATGTTAGCATTCATTTTTCCATGTATTTGTTCAGGGCAGCAGTGCATTTACATTTATCTGGGAACTAATTTATAGAAATGTGTAATTTCATTCGTAACTCAGTTCTTTAAAAATACTGTATTTTTTTTTTTTCATGCAAAATCCAACATGAATAATAAGTTTCACATGAAGTCCCAGGCATATTATTCACAACAATTTTTGATTTCAATGTATCGGTATGTACAATTTATGATCAAATCAGGCCCCTGATATTTATGATATAATTGCTGTCAGTAGATGTTTTTGTCAACTTACTATTTTCAATGTAGTTGGGTATCGTTATACATTACATTTGCAAATCTGGTCATTTATATTAATAACTGCATTTTGGCAGTCAATATCTATATTATCTCTATTATTCCATGTTCAGTACTTACAATAAACACCTACAAGGCAACAGTAAACATGTCTCCCCTCCACCTTGGGCCAATTACTGACAAAGTTTCAAACTAGACTACAGAGCCCCACAGTGGAGGTGTCATAATATCCTAGTGGTCAAACAGGGAAAAGGTTCCAATCATTTTTCCACTTCTGAATTTTTTTATTTTTTTTACATCTATTGTCTGTAATTTACGTTCCATTTCTGCAGTACAGTTGATAACCATTGCTATGAACGCTAAGAAGCCAACCTTACTGAAGCATAAATCACTCGTATCCCTCTGTGCTGGCACAAATCTAATAATTACTGGGATCTTCTCAGGATGTCTCACCCTTGGCCCATACTTCTCTATTTTCTTCACTGCCTCAGCATATGTCACCTTTTGCGCTACTCTGACTCTGGCCGCTTCAACCTGCCTCTCTCGCACCAGACACTCCCGATCCCCAGCAACATGGACACCCCTACAAATCAAATTACATTTATTTATAAAGCCCTTCTTACATCAGCTGATACCTCAAAGTGCTGTACAGAAACCCAGCCTAAACCCCAAACAGCAAGCAATGCAGGTGTAGAAGCACGGTGGCTAGGAAAAACTCCCTAGAAAAGCCAGAACCTAGGAAGAAACCTAGAGAGGAACCAGGATATGAGGGGTGGCCAGTCCTCTTCTGGCTGTGCCAGGTGGAGATTATAACAGAACATGGCCAAGATGTTCAAATGTTCACAGATGACCAGCAGGGTCAAATAATAATAATAATCACAGTGGTTGTCGAGGGTGCAACTGGTCAGCACCTCAGTAGTAAATGTCAGTTGGCTTTTCATAGCCGATCATTCAGAGTATCTCTACCGCTCCTGCTGTCTCTAGAGAGTTGAAAACAGCAGGTCTGGGACAGGTAGCACATCCGGTGAACATGTCAGGGTTCCATAGCTGCAGGCAGAACAGTTGAAACTGTAGTAGCAGCACACACACAACTTCTTCCCACCGAAACAACACAAGCCACCTGTCCCAACTAACATTTACCCGGCCCCCACCACCGGTGGACATTTATCATTGTTACAGCTGTTAATATGCATATATTATTCTTATGTATATTATATATATTTTTATTATTGTTTCCTTAATTCATAACAATATCTAAAGAAATCCACAGACTCTCACACACGCACCCCTATTGTATATATTTTCAATCTCTCCTTGTCCCAGTCTATAATCCCAAAATGTTTAAAACTGACCACAATTATCCCTGTTCCCAAGAGCTCCAATGTAACATGAATAAATGACTATCGCCCTGTAGCACTCACATCTGTAATGATGAAGTGCTTTGAAAGGCTGGTCATGAAACCATTAACACCATCTTCCTAGACCCATTCCAATTCGCATACCACCCCAACAGGTCCACAGATGATGCCATCGCAATCACACTGTACTCTGCCCTATCCCATCTGGACAAGAGGAATACCTTCGTAAGAATGCTGTTCATTGACGACAGCTCAGCATTCAACACCATAGTACCCTCCAAGCTCATCATCAAGCTGGAGGCCCTGCGTCTCAACCCCTGTGCAATTGGCTCCTGGAATTTCTGACGGGCCTCCCCCATGTGGTGAAGGTAGGAAACAACATCTCCACTTCGATGATCCTCAACACTGGGGCCCCACAAGGGTATGTGCTCAGCCCCCTCCTGTACTCCCTGTTCACCCACGACTGCGTGGCCATGCACGCCTCCAACTCAATCATCAAGTTTGCAGATGACACAACAGTAGTAGGCCTGATTACCAACAACGACGAGACAGCCGATAGGGAGGAGGTTAGGGCACTTGGAGTGTGGTGTCAGGAAAATAACCTCTCACTCAACGTCAACAAAACAAAGGAGATGATCGTGGACTTCAGGAAACAGCAGAGGGAGCACCACCCATCCAAATTGAAGGGACAGCAGTGGAGAAGGTGGACAGTTTTAAGCATACACATCACAGGCAAACTGAAACGGTCCACCCACACAGACAGTGTGGTGCTTCAACATCAGGAGGCTAAAGAGATTTGGCTTGTCACCCAAAACCCTGACAAACCTTTACAGATGCGCAATTGAGAGAATCCTGTCAGGCTGTATCACAGCCTGGTACAACAACTGCACCACCCTCAACTGCAAGGCTCTCCAGAGGGTGGTGCCATCTGCACAACGCATCACCAGGGGCAAACTACCTGCCCTCCATGACACCGACAGCACCTGATGTTACAGGAAGGCCAAAAAGATCATCAAGAGCAACAACCACCCGAGCCACTGCCTGTTCTGCCTGTTCATACCATCCAGAAGGCGAGGTCAGTACAGGTACATCAAAGCTGGGACAGAGAGACTGAAAAATAGCTTCCATCTCAAGGCCATCAGACTGCTAAACAGCCATCACTAACTGAGATATGCTGCTGCTGCCTACATTGAGAACCAATCCCAGGCTACTTTAATAAATGGATCAATTGTCACTTTAAACAATGCCACATTGTATGATATGAGTGATGCCACTCGGCCATCACTCATCCATATATTTATATGCACAGTCGTGGCCAAAAGTTTTGAGAATGGCAAAAATATTAATTTTCACAAAGTCTGCTGCCTCAATTTGTATGATGGCAATTTGCATGTACTCCAGAATGTTATGAAGAGTGATCAAATAAATTGCAATTAATTGCAAAGTTCCTCTTTGCCATGCAAATAAACTGAATCCCGAAAAAACATTTCCACTGCATTTCAGCCCTGCCACAAAAGGACCAGCTGACATCAGTGATTCTCTTGTTAACACAGGTGTGAGTGTTGAAGAGGACAGGGCTGGAGATCACTCTGTCATGCTGATTGAGTTTGAATAACAGACTGGAAGCTTCAAAAGGAGGGCGGTGCTTGGAATCATTATTCTTCCTCTGTCAACCATGGTTACCTGCAAGGAAACACGTGCCGTCATCATTTTTTTTAACAAAAGGGGTTTACAGGCAAGGATATTGCTTCCAGTAAGATTGCGCCTAAATCAACCATTTATCGGATCATCAAGAACTTCAAGGAGAGGGGGTAAAGTAATTTTCTCTGACGAATCCCCTTTCCGATTGTTTGGGGCATCCGGGAAAAAGCTTGTCCGGAGAAGACAAGGTGAGTGCTACCATCAGTCCTGTGTCATGCCAACAGCAAAGCATCCTGAGACCATTCATGTGTGGGGTTGCTTCTCAGCCAAGGGACTGGGCTCACTCACAATTTTGCCTAAGTACACAGCCATTAATAAAGAATGGTACCAACACATACTCCGAGAGCAATATCTCCCAACCATCCAGGAACAGTTTGGTGACGAACAATGCCTTTTCCATTATGATGGAACACCTTGCCATAAGGCAAAAGTGATAACTAAGTGGCTCGGGAAACAAAACATTGATATTTTGGGTCCATGGCCAGGAAACTCCCCAGACCTTAATCCCATTGACAACTTGTGGTCAATCCTCAAGATTTATGAAATGCTTGTAATTATACTTCAGTATTCCATAGTAACATCAGACAAAAATATCTAAAGACACTGAGGCAGCAAACTTTGTTAAAAATTAATATTTGTGTCATTCTCAACTTTTGGCCACGACAGTGCATATTCTCATTCACCCCTTTAGATTTGTGTGTACTAGGTAGTTGTTGGGGAATTGTTAGATTACTTGTTACATATTACTGCACAGTCGGAACTAGAAGCACAAGCATTTCGCTACACTCATGTTAACATCTGCTAACCATGTGTATGGTTACACACTCTCTCTCTCTAACACACACACTCTCTCTAACTCTCTCACTCACTCACACTCACACTCTCACTCACACTCACACTCACACACACATATATATATATATGCATCCCCATTGATTGCAATTGGTGGTTCAGGTTCTTGTCAAACAGCATTACATATGTCCGTTGCCTGGACAACTCTCTGACTGTGAGGGACTTGAATGAAGTAAGGTGCGAGCCCAAATGTACTGAGATATGCACATATTATTTCGCCGCATGCAAATCTCCATGCAATTTGACTGTCCGGGAGCATGGTTGGGAAAACGAGGCTCGTGTCTACACATGACTTATAAGAATAGTGTGAGTTCGCCACTTTCAGAGCCCACGATACTCCAGCAGCTAGCATTTCATTCTTGTTTACCACAATCAATGTTTGCTTGGTAGCAGAGGAGGTGGTTGGCACGGCAGATGACTCCGGGTTGAAGAAGCTCGTGATGAGGGTAGAGGTCGTCGTCACGTGCAACAGCACGGAGGTATTTTTTTTCTCTTTCATGTGGGAAGTTAGCTCTGCCTCCCCATGTTCCAAACGTTGAAATCTTTGCTGCACATCTTGCATCTTGCACGTCCTGTTTTTAATTAAAACATTTTTTAAACTTTAGCCAACTACAACTCATACTTCGACGTGTGTAGCCAAGTATTGTTGAAGGAACGTTTACCTGGCATAGCTAGCTATCTTCTAGCTTGCTAACTATGGAGGCTAGCTAGTCCAACATACAGTCCAACAAATGTGAGAGAGGGCAAATGCAGGGGGGGTCCCGACATTATACAAAAAATACAAAAACCATCCCACTCCTTCCCACTCCACAGTTCAAATCACATCCCTAAACAGGCTCAGGTGCCTGTGAAGATGGAGCATTCATCAACAGGATTCCTTGTAATGCCTCTACTGTAAAATCCCTGAGTCCCAAAAACGGTGCCTATTTTTCCAGATTTCCTCTCTGTTTGCGCTGTGCATGTTAAGAAGGTCGACTGTGTAGCAATAAATGCCACAAAGTTCACCGTCTTAACATGCAACATGTCAGGGTCCCTCTTTTGACACAGAACATTATCTGGTGTTTCTACTGCTACTACCATTAGTTGTTCAACTTTACTCCTTTCTTCCCTTATTCTCACCACCTCCTGATAGGAGACATGCTGGACAGCCCTTATTCTCAACACCTCTTGATAGGAGACATGCTGGACAGCCCTTATTCTCAACACCTCCTGATAGGAGACATGCTGGACAGCCCTTATTCTCAACACCTCCTGATAGGAGACATGCTGGACAGCTCTTATTCTCACCACCTCTTGATAGGAGACATGCTGGACAGCTCTTATTCAGGTTCATGTTCACCACCACAATTGCAGCATTTAGGCTCAGCTGGCATACGATTCTCCTCCCGTCTTCATATACTTGACACATGATCAAATAATTTGCATTTGTCAAACTGCATGGGTTTGCGGACGAAGGCTCTCACAGGGTATCTCATTAAACCCAAATATACGTGAGAAGGGAGAGACTCTTCATTAAAAAAATCATAAAACCATGCAGGTCAGTCGGTGTGCACCAACCACTTGATCCAATTCATCACGTACTGCAAATCCTTTTAATTTACTTCTAGCGCCACCCCAGAGTTAACACTCTTGATTGGCGCCCTGCTTCAAAGATCCACACAAGACACAATTCAACCCTGTATCTTCTTGAGGTACAGAGCACGCTCCTTCTGTTGCATAGATACACAACAAAAATAATAATAAGCCCACCGTTAACTCACAGTGATTTCTGCCAGCAGAGGAGAAGTGGGTAGCTGCAGTTTAATGTGGCGGCTGGGGTATGTGTGAGTATGTGTGAGTGGGTGTGAGTGGGTGTCTAAAGGAAAGCAGTGGGCATGTGGAAAGGAGGTAGTATGTGTGAGTATGTGTGAGTATGTGTGAGTGTGTGTCTAAAGGAAAGCAGTGGGCATGTGGAAAGGAGGGGGTGTGTCGAAAGCGCTCTGCTATTGGTTTTAATTGAGTGGTGTTTTTTTCCTGTTTCTTACCACTCAATTACTGGTACATTGAACTACCATACTGCCAGAGCTTGGACTTGTGCTTTGAAGCCAGAGGATGAGTCATATTTCACTGTTAGTTTAACACAAATAATTTTAGATTTTCAGTTATAAAACTGAAAATATTTTTTTATTTTATTAAAAGTACTGATGACTGGTGTATTACTGCTGCTTCATGCGTTGTATGAATGTGTTTACCATGACTGTCACCATACAAGCATTTCTCTACACTCTACACTAACCATGTGTATGTGACCAATAACATCTGCTAACCATGTGTATGTGACCAATAACATCTGCTAACCATGTGTATGTGACCAATAACATCTGCTAACCACGTGTATATGACCAATAACATCTGCTAACCATGTGTATGTGACCAATAACATCTGCTAACCATGTGTATGTGACCAATAACATCTGCTGACCACGTGTATGTGACCAATAAAATGTGATTTGATACTAGGTAGCTACTTCCCACGCTGTTGCTGCACAGTAGTGCTTGTCACGCAAACAGCTCTGTGTCCCAATGTTGTTGCCCTTCATGCCCTCCACATTGAATATACTGTATGCGCATGTACAAGGTGATGTCTAGATGGTTATCAATATTAGTTATTGATTGTGTGGGCTGCTATCCTACTTGAAATCAAATCATGGAAGGGAATAAAATGGCCACACTAGCTACTGCCGACAACATGATTGTGATATGATCAGGTCTCAGGCATGGCTATACAACACCTGTGCTCTGGTCGCCGGCTTATAGACTTGTTGTGCAGCCCAATCGGCTGCGCAAAACGGGCTTGAGTGGCAACAAATCTGCCCAATTAGCTGATTCGAATTCCATACACCCACTCACCCATACTCTAGTTGCCATACTGGGCTGCAGCTACCCATACTTTCAGCAGAAGGCAAACGAGTAAGTGCAATGTCAATGATGGTCAACAGAAATGTTTCTTTAAAATATATTTGTAAACACCATTTAATTTATTCAATTGCAATCTGAGCACCTTTCGTTGACTGTTCCATTTAGTCAGAATATGGCGGAAATGACATCTGTAGTCCTGTGATCTGCGTTGTCCTGTCTGGCTAAGTTAGTTCAAGGTTGGGCGCTCGGAATGCCAGGGTTGTGTTTAATTCCTGCTGAGTTGCCAATACATACAATGTAAGTAGGCCTACTCACTGTTATAAGTTGCTTTAGATACATGTATCTGCTCAGTGGCATATATTATATTTATATACTATTTAACTCCGCGACCAAGTCACTATTCACTTTACATTTGGAAATACAGTCATACTTGCCATAGCACATGGTAGTGTGTCTGATAAGCAAAATGGTGAAATAGTATTACTGTTAAACAACAGGAAATATTACATACATTTGCACCAAACTTTTGTAACAAAACATTCTCTTTATTTATCCTACATAGCATACAATATTTTTTAGAGTCGCAGTTCAAATGGGAACTGAAGCCTGTTCCACAAGCAGACCCTCATCACAACTGCAGTTGTGATTTTTATTAATATCAGAATGGCAATGTTAACCTATAAACCATCATGTTCCAATCAGGTGCATCAACATATTTCGTATTTGTGGTCATAATTATGTCATATTCACCAAATATCCGGTAACAATTTGTGGTGTGTGCATATAACACACAATTAATTTGGAACTGAACCATAGGCCTAAATGCTAACCATACATTTAATGAACATAAGTAGATGGGCTTACAGTATAAAGGCCTACATTCTATGTAGGGGTTTTGGTTGTAGATACCTTTTATTTTCACTCACGATAGCAACATGCAAAATATGCTTCAGTTCCTTCAGAAAGCATGCCTTCAGCCTTTTGATTGTCATTTACATTCATCAATTTCCAAGACACTAAACAAACATAAAGATTACACAAATACTTGGCAGAAGCATAAACACTTGAAGTAGATTGTTGAAATATATGTTTTTGGAAAGCAATCCACAAACACTGATAGCTACACTTTCATGTTGCTCTCAATTCAAAGATTCATAATACACAATTTACAGATACATTATGAAAGGCATTGGAAAGGGGATGGCAGCTTACTACACTATTAAATCATGTTAGGATAAACCTATGAAAACTCAATTACTACTGAACAGAATTGGCTATAACTAAATAAGCGTCTGTAATACGGAACTGAGAGTAGTTGAAAATGCCTTTGGCATCCTCACTAACAGGCTGAGGTTGTTTAGGTCCACCATTTACCGTGAACCAGACAAGGTTACGAAGATCACCATGGCCTTCCTCTGCATACACAACTTCCTCATAGAGCGTAGGTCTGAGGCGTACACGCCATCAGCATTTGCAGACTGGGAGGATGCTGACCACTGGGTCATCGAGGGAGCCTGGAGGAGACATGGACTGTGGAGCCTGGAAGGAGATGTTAACCCCACAATCAGTGCAAAAGAATAACGCAACCTGCTAAGGGATTATTTTGTATCACCTGCAGGTCAGGTTCCATGGCCGGAGGATCACATTTAAGTAAGTCATGGACGCAATGGCTGTGTTCATATTCTGTTGGAAGGCAGCCATGCTTTACTGTGTAGCCTAATGTCTAAGAATGAATGTAGTTACCACTATTGAGTCTTGACTGGCAAATGTGATGACAGCTGTACTTTCTTTTTCAATACAGTAATTGAAATAAAGTTATATTAAAGGCATTTTCAGTAACATGTTTCAAACATTTATTGAAAGTAGTTCCAACCTGCAAATGACACATTCTAGTGTACCTACACCACACTTAACTTTTAGAACATTCCACCTGAGCTTTCAAAACACACTAAACTGAATACAAAACAGAACAACCATAAAACTAGGTCAACATTCCTTTCTTATTTACACCTTAAACTATAAAAATGTAGTCGTCCAGTACCAGTGTAAACATTTTGAAAAGAATTTGAGTACTTCAGCACCAGAGGCGACATATTGAAAACTGAGTGCCAGTCACATTCGATCCTGAAAAGGTTACCTCTGCAAAGGCTGTCCTCAGAAATGCATATTGTAAAAAATTGTGTAGGCTATTTGTAAACACAAGTACAAGCATGGGGCCTTGCAGCCCAGTCAAAACTGTTCGCTGCTCTGGCCCCCCAATGGTGGAACAAACTCCCTCACGACGCCAGGACAGCGGAGTCAATCACCACCTTCCGGAGACACCTGAAACCCCACCTCTTTAAGGAATACCTAGGATAGGATAAAGTAATCCTTCTCACCCCCCCTTAAATGATTTAGATGCACTATTGTAAAGTGGCTGTTCCACTGGATGTCATAAGGTGAATTCACCAATTTGTAAGTCGCTCTGGATAAGAGCGTCTGCCAAATGACTTAAATGTAATGTAAATGTAACTGAGGACATACTGTAAGTGGAAGCAAAACGATTACTGAACATCATGTCACCTAGTCTCATACGAAGCGACTTAAATATAACACTAAAGGGAATTGTCCTGACTTGACTTTAACATTAATCGGAAGACTTATTTATCTGATCTAATTTATCTAACTAACTATGTTTAATTGTTACCCGATTTAAATTAATCATGTAACAATTAACTCATTAGGATCTGAGGCACCACAAGAGCGGTTGTTTAAAGAGTTACCATCTCCTGAATTAAACTCTAAAAGTTCTTAAACAGTCTATAATCTATAAACAGGCAACTTATTAATCATAACCTTGTATCATATCATCATTCTGAACAGTCGTAACCTCCTGCATCTGCAAAAACCTGAGCCTTACTTATGAATGCATGACTTGTCACTGCAAAGTTTATGTAAAACAATGATCTCTAATGGCTCCTAAAAATCAAATCCCTCTCTTAACAGAAATACTTTCATCATTTTTCATATTACATGCACAACACAGGATGGACACGTCATATATGCAGTGGGTATACTTTCCAAGTTACATTATTTCCTTTATAACAATTTTAATGACATCACAAAATAACAAAGTGAACATTCCCAAGTTATATGTTAGAAATATTGTTCCAGTATTTGATATTTGAATGTGTTACCGAGTTTCATCTGGAAAAGTCTCTGGAAAAAAAAGGCACATTCCTTTGGTGAATTTGGAGAGGGACCTGAATCTTCTCTCCTTGATTAACAACAGGTCATGAGTTGTTAACCCCCCTAGTTCTCTCCTTCCCACTCACTGCGGGTGAGAGGGGGTCTGATTTAAGTTATTCATTGCAAACCTGATCTGACCTATTTGGATTCTTGTGGACAGTCATGACAGAATCAATGCTTTAAAGCAAATAATTCAACTCATATGAAGCAATTAATCTGACGTAGTCAATATATATGTAATTATAAGTGCTAAATATACAGTACCAGTCGGTTGGAACCAAAATCTCAAATTTGGACTCATCAGACCAAAGGACAGATTTCCACCCGTCAAATGTCGATTGCTCATATTTCTTGGCCCAAGCAAGTCTCTCCTTATTATTGGTGTCCTTTAGTAGCGGTTTCTTTGAAGCAATTTGTTCTTGCCAAAATATGGACTTGGTATTTTACCAAATACGGCTATCTTCTGTATACCACCCCCACCTTGTCACAACACAACGCATTCAACACCTTGTAGAGTCCATGCCCCAGCAAATTGAGGCTGTTCTGAGTCCAAAAGGGGGGGGGGGTCCAACTCAGTATTAGGAAGGTGTTCCTAATGTTTGGTATACTCAGTGTATATTTACTCAAGAGATAAAGGATCTTACATTCTTATAGTTGGTTTGGAATGTTAGTCAGTCAAAGATTAATTTACATTGAGAGAATGTACAAAAAAAAAACATAAATATTTGACATAAAGGTCAACCATCAATCCACGATTTGGTCAATAATTGCACAAAATTACCAAAAAACACATCTGTCAACCTTCAAATGCACCAACAAGGTTAGCGATTTAACACCAGGTTCATATGTGAATATATTTCTTCTAATGCATCTAAAGGCCAACTAAAGAGATTGTTTAATGAGAAACCATCAACATCTAATACACAAAACAAAACAGTTCATTTTGACAGGAAATCATTTGAAATCTAGGCCATATGGTCAATGTCTATGTAAAACACACTTCTTTTTTTTTACTAAATCAGGAATCACAATAAAGGAACGTGAAAAGAAAATACTGCGTTGGTGGAACCGTTCTCAGCTAAAGTCCCGGTTGGTGAGTATCATTGGTGCGACCACGGTCCAGGTATAGAGGGTAAGGCACACCCAACTGGAGGAGATCTTCACCCAAACCGCCGGCCACTTGCTGGTCATGGCATTGTAGTCTGCATCAGGACTGTATGGGGAAAAAAATAAGATTTGTATATATAGTCATATCTGAACAATTGTTACGATGTGAATCTGTAAGAGAAATATCCATGGAAGAAGTATTGCGTTGCAGCGTTGCTTTGTGGCCACTTTCATTTTAGAGAGATGGAGCGGTCTCCATTGAAATATAAAATGTTGAACTATAAAAGAACACAACGTGTAATTCATGTTATTTCCTCTTTAGTGTCAAAACATTGTGGTTCCTCCCTATTTTTGACGTACACAATGGGATCACAAAAGAGGAGTTCAACTTCACCTCAAAATGTGCACGACCAAGTTTGACAACATGGCCGTGTCTGAAAATGTCACTAGCTGTCAAATCCTCGCTCCCTCTGTCCTTATTTTCTCAATTACCTTCAAAGCTCATTGGAGGAGGTTCTCAGAGTGAGGAACCTTGGATCCTCTCCAAGGTGTACCAAGAAGAAATCCTCAAAGGGAATTAAGGAAACAAGGACGGAGGAAGCAGAGACTTGACAGCTAGTAACGTTTTCAGACAGAGCATTTCACAACGTTGGTCATCTGTGTAGTTGGGCCATACTGACCTGTACCAGTTGGTGAGAGTCATCATGATGTAGAGCGAAGCGAGGAAGAGCATGAAGTGGAAGAAGAAATAGCTGTACTGGACCGTGTCCCTCTCGTTATCCTCCACACGCCTGGGTCCCTTGCTCCCCGTCCCTCCCTCCTCGTCCGGGGTGCCTGCTTTACTCTCCTCCAGGATCACTGTGTTGTTAGAGGCCATGGTTAACTTATTCACCTGGCTGGTGTTGGACGAGCGGATGCTGCAAGGAAGTACACATTTATAGGCATTATAATAAGCACTATCATTTCATTAGCAATTATAACATAACATGTAAAGCATTTATAATGATGGGTTCTGACTAACTTTAAATATGAAATATCCTTATTCATGTTACTGAGGGAGAGAGGAGAATGCAGAGAGTTAACATTCTGTCAGAACATGTTGTTGTTAGATATTAGGTATCATATGGAGAGGAGAAGGGCAACAGTCTGGTTTCAGTTGTTGGGTTGTAATTTGAAATACTTGCTACACCAGACGTTAATGGTTATCTGTAGGAGGAATGTATATGGTGGGGTCAATGGAGGTTGGATATGAGCCAGGAGCTTGGAATGTTACTGAGTAAATGAAAAGGCAATCACATGGTTTTGGTCACTGATAAGGGTGGATAGCTCTGGATTAGTGAGGAATGGGGGCTGAGGTCAGGTCAGGTCACATGAAGGAACAGTTTATTACCCATATCACTTAACTTCCTGCCAAGCAACAGAGATGTATTGGCTGTCTCACCATACGAGGAAGGTTTAAATACCAGTTCTTGTGTAAATGTGTTTTTGTTTGTTCAGCTGTCCGACCCATTAGGGGAATACACTTGGTTTGAGCTTTTCCTAGTTGTCTATTTTACTCTATTTATTTATAATCTAACAATAAGCATGGGTAAGCATTTATAAGTATTTCTAATTATTGTAATGCTTTAATAAAATATAATCAAAGTGGATTGCATTAGCGCTTTCAGAGTGCTCAAACTGCAAACTGAAATTCTAATTATGTGAATGAGGGAGTCACCACATCCACTAATACTGTGAGGGACCGACAAATGTACATGACTTATATTCCCCAAACCACGATGTGCTGTAGCTGTACCCAAGTCTGCCTTGCTGACCAATCACACCTGGAATAGAGGATGCAGAGGATGAAGATGGCCAATCCCACAATGCTCTGGGTGTCCCACCACTGTAGATAGGGGGAGGAGAGGATGGGCTCTTCAGTGTCGATGATCACCACAGTCGACTGGTTCTCGATCTCCAGTGGGGCCAGCGTGGGCACCAGTGTCTGCTGGAAGATGCTCAGCAGGCTGGGGTTGCATGTACGGTCTAAAGGGGGCCCGGGGGGGTGGTTGCCCAACGGGAAAAAATGTAAGACTTTGAGATTACATTTTTCTCCCTTTCATTTTTATAGATATATTTTAATTAGATGTAAAGCATTATTATATCATTAATCCATGAGAGGGGGTGGTGATTTTTCAGTTTGACTCGAGCTGAATAGGTGAATTTACAATTTGCTTGGGCAATGTAGAGTTTAAGCAAGTACGTGTTTGTAATTGAGAATTTATTTGATAGTACCCAGTAATTAGTCATATAGAGAAGCATTTAAACTATTGGTTAATTAAGTATGAATGAATAATGAACAATAGATGAACAGGTAAAGGATGCTGTTGGGGTAGCAGCTATAACAGTGTCTCTTACCAGGCTCGTTGGTCATGGCCGACCAGGTCAGATACATGGTGTACATAGTCATGAAGGAGGACTGGAGTAGACCGGATCGGGGGTGGAATTTCTAAAAATAATTAAACAAAACTGATTTACAAACGGATTCCAAAAATGTGTTTATTTTCTTCCATGATTTTATTATGATCGATATCAGGGTTTCTCAAACGCGGTACTGGGGCAGGTTTTTTTTTTTAATGGAAAAATCACATTGATTAACTCTTTGGTCCTATCACTGTTCACTTACTTACTAATGGCACTGCCTACTCCAGACTAAACATTTTTAAATCATATGAGCAATAAAAAAACACCTACATTTTATTTGGAATGCTAAGCCAGACAGAATTAAACATGCCTACTTATATAATGAATGTGAGTTTGGGGGGCTAAAATGATTAAATATTAAATCTTTAAACCCCTCACTAAAAGCTTCACTCATACATAAATTATACTTAAACCCCAAATAGTTCTCCAGTAGATTATTAAGAAAGGCTCATCCTTTGTACAAAAATGGCCTTTTTGTCTTTATACAGATTATAATTATATGATGAAAATTACAGGCCTCTCTCATCTTTTTAAGTGGGAGAACTTGCACAATTGGTGGCTCACTACCATAATTGCTGGACTATTAAGCACACCTGAATATAAACCGCACTTACTGAATTATTAAAAAATATGAATTTTGTACATAAATAAGCCGCACATGTCTATAAGCCGCAGGTGCCTACCGGTACATTGAATGAAATGAACTTTACACAGCCTTTAAACGAAACACGGCTTGTAACAAAAATAAATAGGCTTTAACGAAACACGGCTTGTAACAAAAATAAATAGGCTTTAACGAAACACGGCTTGTAACAAAAATAAATAGGCTTTAACGAAACACGGCTTGTAACAAAAATAAATAGGCTTTAACAAAACACAGCTTGTAACAAAAATTAAAACAGTAGCCTACCAAGAAAGTCATTGGTCACTATCATCCTCCTCCTGTGCACTGAAACCACTGAAGTCATCTCCTTCGGTGTCGGAGTTGAATAGCCTCAGAATTGCTTCATCCGATGTTGGATCGTTTTCATTGTCGCTCTCGTCACTTTCACCTGGAGGCAAATACTCCGCTGAGCTCATGCTGCCCCTTCAACACGCAGCAGTCCAGCCTTTCAAAACCCGTTGATGATAGTGGATTTTTGACAATGCTCCATGCTGTCAGGACCCACTGGCAGACTTGACCATAAGTTGCTCTTCGCAAGCGGCCCGTTTTAGTGAAGGATTTCTCCCCACTTGTCATCCAAGCCTCCCACTGAACAAGGAGCGCCACCTTAAATGCACGATTTACACTGATGTTGGGTGGCTGCAAATACTTTGGGCCATCTGCTTTTCTTCCCTCTGAAAGCTTTTGTTGTCTTTTTGCACTGAGTCAGTTCCTCACGCTGCTGTTTCCAACGTCTTATCATTAAGGCCAAGCTCCCGTGCAACAGCTCTATTTCCTTTTCCAACAGCCAGATCGATCGCCTTCAACTTGAAAGCTGCATCATATGCATTTCTCCGTGTCTTTGCCATGATGAGGGTGACAAAATTACTACCGTAATCAGAATGATGGGAAGTTTGAGCCCGCTCGATTTACGTCACATTATGTGATGGTGCTCAGTTTTTTGGCGGCATGAATCTTGTGAAAGCGGGAAAAAAACATAAATTAGCCGCGTCATTGTATAAACCGCGAGGTTCAAAGTGTGGGAATAAAGTAGTGGCTTATAGTCCGGAAATTACGGTAAATACTTTCTAGCCCCCTGTGTGTGTGTATATATATATATATATATATAAAATAAAGAAATAAAAAAGAAATAGAAATAAAAAACATGATGAAAGTGACATCTGAGTATGCATCAGTGGAGGTTTCTCCAGGTCGGAAAGGGAGGATGGATTCAAAATCCTCCAAGGAATAAATATACAAACGTCACCAGCCGCCACCCACTGGTAGACATGTGTTATAATTAGGAACTGAATTTGTTCTTAAACACAAGTCTTTTAAGACGTACTTCAATCCTTATCCCCGAGGCGTCACTGCAGGCAGTTAACCTCAGCAGTCACCAGGAAATCAATAAACAGGTGGGTCACACTCATGATTAAAGTTCAATGGCAAAAGCAAAGCATAAACATTTAGCAGATAAAGGTTCAGCCTGCGCTCCCCAAACGCTAACCTTAACCACTACAAGGGCAAATGCTAAAAACTGACCTACAAATGAAATGATGAATATGAACGTTAAATGAGCGTTTAATGAACACCGAACGAGGGCTTACCTGTACTCTGGGCAGGATGGACACGACAGAGGCTACAGCACAGAGAATCATGTTGAAGCTGATGAAGAACTTGTTGAGCAGACAGCCCTTTGACTGAGTGTAGAACAGGTACATCAGGACAACGGCGATAAATGACATGATGTAGTTGAGTCCAGTTACAGCGAGCAAGGCTGGACAGAAGAGGATAGAGAGAATCAGATTCTAGTTGCATTGTTTTTATAAAGCAGGACAGATTCTGTCATAGAGCATTATATAGTGTCAGCACTATTGACACCTGACCTTATGATACAGTTCACCATGTATTTACCTGCTTGAGTTGATATCACATACTTTACTAAAAAGTACCAAGTGAATACTTGCTAAAACAGGACTTGAGTTTGAGTTGATTTAAATCTTTACAGGTAGAGTGCACATGAATCAACGTTTCCGTAAAAGTGCGGGTTTTAGCAGCGGCTAATTTTCAACAGCAGTACCTGGGCAAGTTATTAAAAACTATTACAATAACAATACAAACAATGAGCAGTGAGCACATGCAGAGCAACATAGGACAAGCAACATGTAGCACGCAGACAGGGAAACATAGGACAAGCAACACTTAGCACGCAGACAGAGAAACATTGGACAAGCAACATGTAGCACGCAGACAGAGGAACATAGGACAAGCAACACGTAGCACGCAGACAGAGCGACTTACAAATGACTTAAATGTAAATGATAGGACAAGCAACACGTAGCACGCAGACAGAGGAACATTGGACAAGCAACACGTAGCACGCAGACAGAGGAACATAGGGCAAGCAACACGTAGCACGCAGACAGAGGAACATAGGACAAGCAACACGTAGCACGCAGACAGGGAAACATAGGACAAGCAACACTTAGCACGCAAACAGAGAAACATAGGACAAGCATCACGTAATACGCAGACAGAGAAACATAGGACAAGCAACACGTAGCACGCAGACAGAGAAACATAGGACAAGCAACATGTAGCACCCAGACAGAGGAACATAGGACAAGCAACACATAGCATGCAGACAGAGAAACATAGGACAAGCAACACGTAGCACGCAGACAGAGAAACATAGGACAAGCAACATGTAGCACCCAGACAGAGGAACATAGGACAAGCAACACATAGCATGCAGACAGAGGATCATAGGACAAGCAACACGTAGCATGCAGACAGAGGAACATAGGACAAGCAACACGTAGCACGCAGACAGAGGAACATAGGACAAGCAACACGTAGCACGCAGACAGAGGAACATAGGACAAGCAACACGTAGCACACAGACAGAGAAATATAAACCAAGCAACACGTAGCACGCAGACAGTTGAACATACACAAAGCAACACGTAACACACAGACAGAGGAACATAAGACAAGCAACACGTAGCATGCAGACAGAGAAATAGCACAAAAAAACAACAAAACAAAATACATTAAAGCAACAAGGAGAATGATGGAGTGCTGCATCAGATGACCTGGCCTCCACAAAAACCCAATTGAGATGGTTTGAGATGAGTTGGATCCGGGGTGAAGGAAAAGCAGCCAACAACTGCTCAGTATATGTGGGAACTTCTTCAAGACAGTTAGAAAAGCAAAGCTGTCATCAAGGCATGTGGCTACTTTGAAGAATCTAAAATATATTATGATTTGTTTAACACTTTGTTGGTTACTAAATGATTCCATACGTGTTATTTCATAGTTTTGACATCTTCACTATTATTCCACAATGTAGAAAATAGTAAAAAATGAAGAACAACCCTTGAATGAGTAGGTGTGTCCACAAACCTTTGACTGGTACTGTATATCACTGTATCATCTGCATACATTTGAACTTCAGACCCAGTACAGACAGAAGGCAGATCATTAATGTATAGAATTAACAGGAGGGGGCGCCAGTATTGACCCTTGGGGCATGCCCACATCATAGCTGAGAGTGGGCGACAGCTTATTGCTCACTCTGACACACTGAGTTCTTCCTTCAAGGTATGATTTCATCCATCTCAAGGCATTGGGGTAAAAGTTAAACTTGGACAGTTTTGTGGTGAGAACCTCATGGTTAACAATATCAAAAGCTTTCCTTAGGTCTAGAATAGAGCCCCAACAACTTCAAATAAAACATCACATCAGCATCTCTAATCAGCAAAATGATTTAGCCAATCATAAACACTCGTGTGTTGATGCTCTTTTATTCTGCCCTTTCTTTTCTCCTCCATTGTATTGTTTGACTGCTAACTACGTGTGTTGCGATTGTAAGTGGATTTAATATAAAGTTGGATTTGATTTGACTTCCTTAGCAGAGGGTCAGGCAGACTCACCTGCATACCAGCCCCTGGAGTTCCCACTCTCCATGTTATCCACCCAGGACTCATTCCAGGAGTGGGCAAAATCCACCAGCAGAACCAGCTGGATCAGGATGAAGAAGAACGCCCCACAGGTACCCACCACGAACCACACTGCACACACACAAAGAGACCATCATCGTATCACAAATATCCACAAGCACTGCTAAGTATAAAGTTACTAGTATATTACAATTACAACTAATTCAATGATTAATTGCGTGTATCAACAATGAATTTTCTTAATAATCCAATAAATTGTAATATCAACAATTAAAAGTATATCACTAATGTTTATGCGGATTGTGCCTGGTCAAGTGCTACATCGGTAAATCATAATAAATAGACAAATGTTATGACAAATTCTTTATTTAAATTGGGTCAATCTTACGGTGAGTGAAAGGCCCCTCAGGGATATAAAAGGCACCGACTGTCACTGCAACCATGGTGGCAATCTTAAAAAACCAAAACCTGCATGGGGGAAGGAAGTCATTCGTCAACTGAATCCCTTTTGATAATGTTTTGATAGACTTCATGAATCATTATAAAAAGTATGAAAAATAACTATGAAATAAAAAATAATAATAGTATGATCTTTCAATAATGCCACTCTTGTTTTGGTGTACAGATAAAATACAAAATAATATAGATTGACAGTATCAGCATTTTTCAAAACGCACGTATTATATGGTTATTTTGTTGCATGGTTATACCTAGTAAATATACATGAATAGGCTTATGATGTACATGTCTGAAAACCTGTTATTGCTTTGCCATTATGCGGTATTGTGTGTAGATTGAGGGAAAAAAATAAAAAATTTAGAATAAGGCTGTAACTAGGGATGCACCAATGTTATTTTTGGCCGATACCGATATCCAATATTTTCCTTGCCTAAAAAACAGTACCGTTACCGATATTTACAATTTTAGCGGCCTTTTAAGCATTCTTAAGGCACTGCATCTCAGTGCAAGAGGCGTCACAACAGTCCCTGGTTCGAATCCAGGCTGTATCACATCCGGTCGTGATTGGGAGTCCCATAGGCCAGTGCACAATTGGCCGGGTTTGGCCGGGGTAGGCCGTCATTGTAAATAAGAAATTGTTCTTAACTGACTTGCCGAGTTAAATAAAGGTTACACACACACACCACACTGACCCAAAATGTATTTTGTTGGCATTTACGTATGTCCCCATTACTAGTAAAACATAATCAAACCTATTTCTTTCACTTACTTGCTGTGCTGTTTTGTCGTTCATTTGTTCAGTAATTTCTTTCTCAAACAGGATTTCATCATACATATCAAGCAGTGAAGTTTCAGCTGTCAGTGCGCACCGAGGAAGAGAGGCCACGGACAATCAATGTGTCCATTTCCATCTTGTCCAGCCATGTCTGTAACATTTCACGTAAACCCTGTTTCTTGTCTGCATCGAAGTAGCGGTCCTTGTACCTGGCATCGAGCATGGTGGTGACACAGTAAAGAGGCTCAGAGGTAATGCCACTGAATCGCTTGTTCAAAGTCTTGAGTACTTATGTAAGTTTCAACCAGACGGTCTGTGTCGGCAGTTTTGTTGAGCAGGCGTTTCAATGCCATGACAGAGGGTATCACATCTGCTGCAGACGCAGTTGATTAGCTTATTTCTCGAGACAGTTGTTCGAATGGAGCTAGGAGTGTTCATGTTTCCAAGTTTCAAACATGTTCTCAAATGCCATTGAAATGGTAGCAGCGGTATGAGAAAGAGCACATTCTTGAGCATGCAATACGGCTTTCCTCAGTACAAAATCCTCGTCGACCCACTGTGCCGTCAGACTCAGCAAACTCATGTGGCTGACATTGCTGGTCCAAATGTTAGTCGGGAAGCTAATAGCAGTGACGCCCATAGCAAGTAGCTCATGGATGTGAGTGTCAACAACACTGTGTAACTCCGGTAGGGCAACATCTGAAAAATAGTGTGTACCGGGGCTCGATCAGTCGGTGAAAGCCAACATCATCCACGACAGAGGACGGTTGATTGTCAAGGGCAATGAATTGTATTATCTTGGCGTTAATGGGTTTGGCCTTTGAGTTGTCTCGCTGAAATGTTCGTACTTTTTCAAGTGACTGCTCGACTTGAACTTGTTTAGTTGTTGGAAGTGTGCGCTTAGTATTTTTCTGCTTTTGTTCTGTGTAGCCTGTATTTTTCATGGCGTCATTACATCATCTACCTATGGTATATAGGTATACACGTCATCTACCTACGTTATATAGGTATGCACGTCAGCTATCTACATTATATAGGTATGCACGTCATCTACCTACGTTATATAGGTATGCATGTCATCTACCTACGTTATATAGGTATGTACGTCATCTACCTACATTATATAGGTATGCACGTCATCTACCTACATTATATAGGTATGCACGTCATCTACCTATGGTATATTGGTATACACATCATCTACCTATGGTATATAGGTATACACGTCATCTACCTACATTATATAGGTATGCACGTCATCTACCTATGGTATATTGGTATACACATCATCTACCTATGGTATATAGGTATACACGTCATCTACCTACGTTATATAGGTATGTACCTCATCTACCTACATTATATAGGTATGCACGTCATCTACCTATGGTATATTGGTATACACATCATCTACCTATGGTATATAGGTATACACGTCATCTACCTATGGTATATAGGTATGCACGTCATCTACCTATGGTATATAGGTATGCACGTCATCTACCTATGGTATATAGGTATGCACGTCATCTACCTATGGTATATAGGTATATTGGTATACACATCATCTACCTATGGTATATAGGTATACATCTACCTATGGTATATAGGTATATTGGTATACACATCATCTACCTATGGTATATAGGTATACATCTACCTATGGTATATATCTACCTACATTATATAGGTATGCACGTCATCATATGGTATATTGGTATACTCATCCTATGGTATATAGGTATACACGCATCTACCTATGGTATATAGGTATGCACGTCATCTACCTATGGTATATAGGTATGCACGTCATCTACCTATGGTATATAGGTATGCATGTCAACTACCTATGGTATATAGGTATGCACGTCATCTACCTATGGTATATAGGTATGCACGTCATCTACCTATGGTATATAGGTATGCACGTCAGCTTTGACATCGGTTTTGCATATCGGCGTTAAACTAGACATCGGGCTGATGCAGATGTTGGCATTTTTTGCCAATATCGTCCAATTCCGATATGCTCACCGATATATTGTGCATCCCTAGCTGTACCTAACGTGACAAAATGTGTATAAAGGGAAGGGGTCAGCACACTTTCCAAATGCACTGTATATGAATAGGCTTATGATGTATTGCTGTTACTAAAAGTTCTAGTGCAGTTATTCTCCTCTGTTTCAGAGAGGCACGGGGTGGTCTAAAGCTAGTTAGCTCAGTGACCTGTTGTGTAAGAGATTATTTTATTCATATTGCCAATAGTTGTTGTGACAGTGCCTGTAGCAGTGTGATAGTCATACTGTATGACAGAAAATAGTCAACAAACAAGGGTGTCTTACCAGTACCTCATTATGACATTAGTTAAGTTACAAGCAGTGTACATTTTCAGTTAATTAATAATAATAACAAAGGCTATTCACCTTAATACTGACTTTTAAGTCAAATTTGTCGTAGTAATAAATATGATTACATCTAGGCCTTTACTTTTTTATTTTTTCATGTATTTTTTTTAGGTGGTGCATCATGTGATGGGTGGTTACCCGTTGTGGATGGCAGAGCGTGGGTCTCGGCTGTTCTTGACGTTGATCATAATCAGAGCGAACACCAGGAAACACATGCTCATGCCGAAGCACACCCGGTACACGGCTTTATAGCCCACAAAGATCTCACAGTTCATGTTGGCATGGATTCCTGGGATAGAAGAGCCTGCTCCGTCTTCACAGAACCCAGGAATCTACAAGCACAGATAGACATTCTCACAAACCATTCAGGCCAGTCTAATCTACTGTACAGAGTAGACAGCATTATTATAGTCTAGCTGTGTGATTCTGTATTCAATAACCTAACATTTTCACTTTGGTCAACAACAAGTTGGCTATTATCATGAGAGACTGTACCACAAAAGTCAACTTTTCACATACAGTATTATAACCATTCATACAACAGTGCTCATTTAGTTAGGTCTTAATTATATTATAGTCAAAATGACTAAGACTTAGTCACATTTGTTATTTGAATAATGATTTAGTGTAGTTATTGTCAAAATGACGAAAACAGTGGGACATTTTTTATCAACTAAATGCCCTTTCATTTTAGTTCCATCATATTTGTATTGCCTCACCTTATAGTGAACATAAATAACTGACTTCCATGAGCACAAACATACACAGCCTTGTCTTACCTATATATTTTTCTGCATAACATCCAATTATCTTCCCAACGCAGAAATATGACAAACATATGCAATAATAATAATAATAATAAATGACAGAAGATTTATCTGGCCATGTAAATTCCTAATTCAGCCGACATACATATTACACATTACATACAAAACAGACGAGAGAGAGAAGCACAATCACCAGATGGTGCTGCAAAGTATTGGCAAAGTACAGTAGTATTTTGCATTTCCTTCACTGGGTCGCATCATTGCCATTGTTATCAACGCTCCAGAAGCTGCAGCCACATTGTTGTCCAAAAGAACAGGGGCTTATGGATGTAAAATGCAGGCCGATGTGGCTCAACATCAATTATTTTTTTCTTTGATTAGCTATAGTTTTTTTCTGGATCTATTTAGTCAGTTATTGTCACGGCAACTGCCACGGAAAAATATGTGTTTGACGAATATTTTTGTCATTATTTTTGTTGACGAAATTAACATGGTCATAAAGTCATTCAACGTTCCCAGGTAACTGCAAAAATAAAGGAAACATGAGTAAATGAGGGAGACAAAGTAAATTGAAAGCATGTGCTTCCACACAGGTGTGGTTCCTGAGTTAATTAAGAAATTAAAACATCCCATCATGCTTAGGGTCATGTATAAAAAATGCTGGGCAGCCCATTATTTTGGCTACCGTGACTAGAAGAAGAGATCTCAGTGACTTTGAAAGAGGGAGCATAGAGGGTGTAAAGGGTTTGTGTGTCTCAGTCACCAGATCTCAACCCAATTGAACAGTTATGGGAGATTCTGGAGCGGCGCCTGAGACAGCGTTTTCCACCACCATCAACAAAACACCAAATTATGTAATTTCTTGTGGAAGAATGGTGTCGCATCCCTCCAACAGAGTTCCCGGACACTTGAAGAATCTATGCCAAGGCGCACTGAAGCTGTTCTGGCAGCTCTGGTGGCTCAACGCCCTTAAAACTCTATGTTGGTGTTTCCGTTATTTTGTCAGTTACCTGTATATGTACATTTTTAAATTTAGAATGACAGTATACACAGAGTTGCAATGTTAATGCAGCCTCAATATGCAGTAAGTTGTATCTCTGTAGGCCCCTACTGTTCTATACTTTGTGTGACTTAACCCTTCCCACCAATAGCCTCCCCAGGTATTAAAGCATTACTAAAGCAACCATTTACCATGTACACAAACATCTACTATGACACATCATGGCTCATCATCTCATGCACACACACACACTGGGTGTTTCTCAATATGCATACTAGCGCACTCCGAGCACGCAATCTGGAGCACGGGAGTGTTGGAGCATGAGTCCAAATCAAAGTACGCAAAACGGAGCTTGGAGGGAACTTCTCTGATGCGTCCCCCTGCTGAACACATTTCGAAGCATGCATTGTTATATTTGGTGCATGTGACAAATCAAATTTGATTTGAACGAACAGTAATATGATGCAACCAATAACAAAAAAACAACACAACACTTGTTGACATTAATGGCGGCCATTACATGAGCTGAAGTGAGAGAAAATAAACTGATTTTCGGAATGAAATGTTGCCCAATCAAATCTAATGTTACCTGACTACAATATTGTATCTTGAAAACATGAATAAATACATGCTGTGTTAATTTTGGCATGTTTACCTACTTACAATACCCACTGTAGTGTGCGTAGATTGCAAGCCCATAGTAAGTCAATAGGGCCAACTGGCTAACTACGACTAAATATTGTTATCTTGTTTTGTCTCTATTGTCATTGTCCTGCCTAGAAGATGGTTCAGTGAATGGGGAGGTGCAGCGTGTGTGAGGTAATACCTTAGGGGGAGTGTGAGTGCTTCTCAAATGTAATGTATTATGCGTTCTCCACACTCGCCCTCACAAGAACGGACTCAAGAGAATGTCCTCGGAGCATGAGAGTGTGGTGAGATTCGATTTATTTGTATTTATTTCACCTTTATTTAACCAGGTAAGCTAGTTGAGAACAAGTTCTTATTTATGCGACCTTTATACAACCTCATTCATGCGACCTGGCCAAGATAAAGCAAAGCAGTGCGACAGAAACAACACAGAGTTACACATGAAGTAAATAAGCGTACAGTCAATAACACAATAGAAAAAAAGAAAGTCTATATACAGTGTGTGCAAATGGCGTGAGGAGGTAAGGCAATAAATAGGCCATAGTAGCAAAGTAATTATAATTTAGCAGATTAACACTGGAATGATTGATGAGCAGATGATGATGTGCAAGTAGTGATACTGGTGTGCAAAAGAGCAGAAAGGTAAATAAAAACAATATGGGGATGAGGTAGGTAGATTGGGTGGGCTATTTACAGATGGACTATGTACAGCTGCAGCTATCAGTTAGCTGCTCAGATAGCTGATGTTTAAAGTTAGTGAGGGAGATATGTCTCCAGCTTCAGCGATTTTTGCAATTGTTTCCAGTCACTTGCAGCAGAGAACTGGAAGGAAAGGCGGCCAAATGAGGTGCTAGCTATGGGGACGACCAGTGAGATATACCTTCTGTAGCGCGTGCTATGGGTGGGTGTTGTTATCGTGACCACTGAGCTGAGGTAAGGCAGAGCTTTACCTAGCATAGACTTATAGATGACCTGGAGCCAGTGGGTCTGGCAACGAATATGTAGCGAGGGCCAGCCGACTGGAGCATACAGGTCGCAGTGGTGGGTGGTACAAAGGGCATTGGTGACAAAACGGATGGCACTGTGATAGACTGCATCCAGTTTGTTGAGTAGAGAATTGAAACTATTTAGTAGATGACATCGCCGAAGTCGAGGATCGGTGGGATAGTCAGTTTTACTAGGGAAAGTTTGGCGGCGTGACTGAAGGAGGATTTGTTGCGAAATAGAAAGCCGATTCTAGATTTGATTTTGGATTGGAGATGTTTGATATGAGTCTGGAAGGAGAGTTTACAGTCTCGCCAAACACCTAGGTATTTGTAGTTATCCACATATTCTAGGTCAGAACCGTCCAGAGTTATGATGCTGGTCGGGCGGGCGGGTGCGGGCAGCGAACGGTTGAAAAGCATGCATTTGGTTTTACTAGCGTTTAAGAGCAGTTGGAGGCCACGGAAGGAGTGTTGTATGGCATTGAAGCTTGTTTGGAGGTTAGTTAACACAGTGTCCAAAGAAGGGCCAGATGTATACAGAATGGTGTTGTCTGCGTAGTTGTGGATCAGGGCATCAAGCTAACTCCCCCCCCCCTTTGGCAGTTCTATCTTGACGGAAAATGTTGTAGTTGGGTATGGAAATCTCAGAATTTAGAATTTTTGGTGGCCTTCCTAAGCCAGGATTCAAACACGACAAGGACATCAGGGTTGGTGGAGTGTGCTAAAGCAGTGAGTAAAACAAACTTAGGGAGGAGGCTTCTGATGTTAACATGCATGAAACCAAGGTTTTTTCGATGACAGAAGTACGGTAGTATGTATACTGAAAAAACACATTGATTGGCACACCTCGTACCTTTTTTAGCTGCTCGTCCACTCCCGGTGACAGCATGATGCAGGCTATAATGGTCCCTAGCAACAGGATGAAGGCGTAGATGACTCGCGTCACCGTGGAGTTCTTGCTCTGGGGACAGCACCTGCACAGCAAGCATGTCGCACTGCTACACAGACACGGCACCTAGAGGGAAAGAGATAGGGAAAAACCATTGCCAAACATTCCTGAAACATATTAGGTCAGTTAGGGACAAGCCAGTCGATGCAGACTGATTAACCTTAGTATTGGCACTTGGAGCAATGTGGTAGTAGAGAGGAACCGAATTCAAACGCAATCAAAACAACCCAATCAATTATTATTATTATTTTTTTAGATTTATTTCAAATTGCCCTGGGTGCGAGTCTGAGAAATGTGCTTCATCTTCTCTGAGAGGTCTAAAATCTGAGGACAAACTTGTCAACTCCCTCAAATGCTAATATATATATTTTTTTTTAATTGGCGGTGTTGGTTGTGTAGTGGTTGTGGTAGTTGTGGTGTGGGTTTTATGGGTAGCATAGCATATAGGTCTTGGCCAACACTTATTACCTGGGCCTGAGACAAAGAATGACCGTATAACTTATCACTGAGCTGTGCCCAAAAGAGGACCAACGCTCTTTTGTCCTCTTGTTGTTACAGTATGATATTGTGTTCGAGGCCCTTGGCTATATGACAAAAAACACTGTGTTGCAAGAGAAGTGACACAATTTCCCTAGTTAAAAGAAATTCATGTTAGCAGGCAATATTAACTTAATATGCAGGTTTAAAAATGTATACTTGTGTATTGATTTTAAGAAAGGCATTGATGTTTATGGTTAGGTACACGTTGGAGCAACGACAGTCCTTTTTCACGAATGCGCACCGCATCGATTATATGCAACGCAGGACACGCTAGATAAACTAGTAATATCATCAACCATGTGTAGTTAACTAGTGATTATGAATGATTGATTGTTTTTTATAAGATAAGTTTAATGCTAGTTAGCAACTTACATTGGCTTCTTACTGCAATAAGAATGTGTTCTTAACTGACTTGCCTAGTTAAATAAAGGTGTAAAAATAATAATAATAATAATAAAATGTAAAAATTTGGCGAAATCTGTGTCCAAAAATACCGATTTCCGATTGTTATGAAAACCTGAAATTGGCCGTAATTAATCGTCCATTCCGATTAATCGGTCGACCTCCATTTGTAACAATAAGAAAAATAATTGCATTTATTTATATTATCAATGTGAGACTGAACATGGGAGAGAAACAGAAGGAGAGCCACCAGAGGAGGATCAAGGGGACCAAATGCTTCGAAATCCAGGTGAATGACTAGGCTTGGAAGAAGGACAAAAGGAAGGCGAGACCTGGGAAACCTTGCTGCTTTTTCACTGCCATCCGTTAAGGTGAATATAAACATCTCTGAGGATAACTATTTGCATTTGCCTCACCGTGGTGGGCTGCAGCGCCATGCTGTCAGCAGTACCAATACGGGCCCAGGGGTTTCTCCAAATAGTCAATCTCAAGGCTAACCACTGGGACTTGTTAAGTAACCACTGCTTCCAGGCAGGTACTGTTAAGGTGTATGACTCCGCCCATCCCTTACCTCCCTCATCAACCCCACTGACATAAAAAATTAGACAGGTATCCTTTATTTTCTGTCTGCCATTAACATTATTGCATGTCTAATCAAACATTTCAATTAAATCATTCAATAACTGTATTTTTACATAGATATAAACAAGCAAACACACAGGTTAATCAGCTATCTCCTACCCTGTTCCCTTTAACTCTGCTCCTGTTCTCCAGGACCTAGGGTTTCTGCCCAACACCCAGACATGGATCCACCTGATGTCCTCCATTATCAACCACCCTCCAACTTTTCATTACATCAGCTACTGTTATTGTCATGTTGTCATTATCTGCTAAGAAAGAGCAAGAAAACTATCATACTGGGCATATCATGTGAGATACACAGATGAAGTAAAAACACTAGCACTGCAAACACTCAGAACAAAGAGAGCCGCAGCAACTTTGCAGTCTCCCTCTTCGAGTTCCCCTTCTGAGACTGACTGCCTGTTGAGAACAAGTGACAGGCAGAACCTCCCATCCACACCTCCTTTTCTCTATTCTAAACAACAGAATTCAGTAGTTCAGTCTGATTGCCATTTGAGTGTACAAAAAAATCTGTGAAAGTAAATTTCACACATGTAAGAAAAAAATATGGATGTTTATATATTTAAATCTAAAATATTGCCAGATTGGTTTTCACAGCTGTTTCACAAGGTGTTCATTATTGTAAATTGTAAAGTATCCCTTGATGGTATTTGTTAGTTCAAAATTATGCATTGTTGTATCCTAGGACATAGAATAGATATTTATTATACCACAAGGGTGTACTAATGAGCTATGATTTAAAAAAAAATCATAATATAGGACTACTGAAATAATATTATTTCAGTGTAGATAAGGGAAGGCCTGTTAAAAATGAAAAGATGCCAGCCAGACAAGCCAGTGTATGAATCAAATAAATTAGCATATACATGTATTGGAAATTAACTGACTTTGAGATCTATAAGGCAAGTAACAATGTGTGGGGGGACATCGAAATTATATAATTGTTTACCTCCCGATGCCTGTTTATTCATAAAAAGCAGAAGATGGTAAATAACAATAATCGCAATGGTTAGCCTATGCAAATTAATAGGAAAACAAAAAGCTTAGTAGTAGGACTACATTTATCCTAATTGGTAACAAATATAACATGAGGAAAAGTCAGGATCCTAGTCAGGCTATTGTTTGTCAAATCCAGATTAAATATAGGTCTTCATGTGTATCAAATCTGTAGGCGACAGTGGGTTACCTCAATGACAAACAGCTGAAATGTTCAGGCTTCATCATTGTCTGTTATTAAAACAGGCTGGAGTGTTTTCAGTTCTGTTTCGGCTAACATGCATTCGGGCACCGCCCCCCAGAAGGGGAGAGAGCGGGTCATCGACGGAACGTGGAAGAGCTAGACTAGCAGTAGAATTTGAATGGGTTAAACTGATGCAAGAGTTGGGGATAGAGGATGCATATGTCATTAGTAATGTTGCCAAGATAATCCATCCACCTGACAGGTGTGACATATCAAGAAGCTGATTAAACAGCATGATCATTACACAGGTGCATCTTGTGCTGGAGACAATAGAAGGCCACTCCAAAATGTGCTCGCCACAAGGTTAGAATATGACTCAGCGCTAAAGTCCTGAAAATTGTATATAAAGGAGAATGCCTTCCTTAAGAGGGCATGATAGTGCTACTTGAATTATCACCGACAGACAGCTTGTGAAACTTCAACTATCATCAGCCTAAAAGGTAATATCTGACTTTCATACTGTAGAACAATTGTATCTCTTGACTTCTGAACGAGACATACTGAGACAAATACCCTCCACACCCTCGTGCTGAATAAATCCACCTCCTAACCAAAGTGGATGATTTTTTTTTCTTTTACTTTTATTTAATCAGGCAAGTCAGTTAAGAACAAATTCTTATTTTCAATGACGGCCTAAGAACAGTGGGTTAACTGCCTGTTCAGGGGCAGAACGACAACCTTCTGGTTGCTAGTCCACCACTCTAACCACAAGGCTACCCTGCCGCCCCAAATAGCAACAGTGGTGTTATAAGGGGGTTTTGTCTCTAACCGTTCTCTTCACTAATCAGTAAATCATAGTACAAACTTCTAGTAGGAGAAACAGATTCTAAGTGATTTGATAAGCCTCTGGAGAAATTGTGTGGAAGAACATACTCTTTGGGGACCAACCAGGTCAACCTGCGCTAAGGTAATTCCACACAATTTCTTCAGACGCTCTCGAGCAGTGTGGGTGCAATAATTGAATAACATAGATTCCTAACTTTATTTTGCAAAGCCCTCGGTGTAGTCAGGGTATTAGAAAAATACTTGTCTCCATTGACAGTCCATGTTAATTCATGGCAGTACATTACAGCACAAGGAAAACGTTAGGTAACTTGGTGAGAGGCATCACGAGGCTCAATTCTGGCACTTATCACCCCCCCATACCGGTCATCCTACTGTCTCTGATCTGGCGGATTCACTAAACAAACATTTGTTTGTGAATTATGTCTGAGTGTGCCGTCTGGTTTGCTTAATAAAGAATTTGAAATGATTTATACTTTTACTTTTGATACTTAAAACCAAATATGTTTTTACTTTTACTCAAGTAACGTTACTATTTTACTGGGCAACGTTCATTTTTTTCTGTTAGGGTATTTAGACTTTTATTCAAGTAGGCTAATTGGGTACTTTTTCCACCACTGATCCAAGCAAACCTTGTATGAGCTCACCTCAGCTGCACTTGCCTGGGATACTCAGCCATTCTTTCATACATGTCAACCTGGTTCTTGTTCACACATATGGTCGTGATGATATACGAGAAGCACCTTACCCAGCTTGCGACAGAAAAGGCCCCAAAGACAGCTCCCATAATGTTCTGATTTCGGCACAAGATTTGCACTCAATCTCTTTAGTGGTTTTCTTCCTGGAACGGTACACGTTACTTTCCTGTCCTGGACTCTCAGTGTAGATACAATTTGAGTACCAACTTTTGAAAATACAAAATATTTTAACTAAATTATTTTGTTGTCGTGCTGTACAAGCGTTTGCTAGACTAAGTCCTCAACTGTGCACAATCTTGTGATTTCCTTCCGTTTAACGTTGTTTCTCAATGCGTCACACAGGATGATGTCACTACTTTCAGATAAGTACAGTCTATACAACGTTGCTGCTACGGTCCAATCGGTTTCATCTCTTAATGCTGTCATTGGTCTAAAATCAAATGTTTGAATTCCAACCTCAACATACAGTATAAGCTACAGTTTATTTAGTAAACTGCACACACAAAAATCTGTCATCAAATTTTTTTTTTAACATTATGAACATATTCCTTTGAGTAACAGTCGGATCTAATTTACATTTTTGATAAAAAATAAAACTTGGCATTCAACTTCCCATGAAAAAAATAAAAACAATATATACATTATGTTGTCATCTTCAGGAAACAAGTTATATAGGTGAACACAGAATGTACCTTGGTAACACTTTATTTGAACTGTACATCATAACAGTGTCATATTATGGTCATAAACAAGACATAACAAATGTCAAAAGATGTAAAGGCATCTTATGTCACTGAATGTCAAGTGACAAGGCAGTGTCATTTTTCATGTACTGTAAACAGTTAAAGGTGTAATGACATGTTGACATAGTTCATGTAACTTATTATGAAGCTGTCATGACGTACAGTGTTACTCATTTATCGGTCATGACGTAAAATGCTGTTCAGATATCCATTGGCATGGCATAACCTCCAAGAAATAAGGTAGCTATATCGATCCAGTACGAGTAGGTAGATGATGTTCAAGAGAAACTCTCGCACCCCCCTGTAGCAATATACTGTATCGTACATCCATAACATCCCATACCGTAGCAGAATCAAGAGTGATGCCTCTGTAATATGGCTGGACAACTCAGTCTCCTGTCCAACAGCTCCCTGGTGTGACCACATTCACAACAACACCTTTGACCAGCCGAGGCCCTATACTCCTTCAAAACCTAATAAAAGAGAGAAGTCATTAACAAAACAGATATTTCTCATCCAAGCAAAAAGGCCACCTTTACAGAAAGAAAGGTAATTTTCGGTAACCATTACAGTGGTCACTCAGAGTAATGCAGCTCATGGTCAGGTCAGGATTTGGAACAGAGGACCACTCACAGTGCTCACCTCCCTTGCCTCTCTGTCCTGCATCTCCATACTCTTCTTCTGTAATTTCACTGCCCACGGTGAAAGGCTGGAAGAAGACTGCTCAAACTTGACTCTGCCGTTGGCGCTCTTGGCACTGCCAACTCTGTTGGCCCCATTGCGGGTGGCGAGAGCAGCCGGGGCAGACCGGGACCCCCTAATGGACAGAGGGACGATGGAAGAGGAGACTGAGGTGGAGGGGAGCGTTTGAGGCCTCGTAGCGCCCCTCTGGCTTAGCCTCTTGTTCATGACGAAGGCAAAGGTCCTCTGCTCCTCGTTCAGCTGACGCATGCAGGTAAGCTGCTGCTGCTCCAGCCTCTTCAGAGTCTGAGAAAGAGAGACAGCAAGGGAGGAAGTCACTAAATGGCCATGTTGGAATGGACACAAGTAGCAGTGTCATTTGATCTTTTGAGCAAGTGCATGAGATATTTGTTCTTTATGTTGTCAGTTCAGATTCAAACATATAATCGTCTGTTCTCTATTCATGGAATTAGTCCACTGCACCACCAGGATGGAGCTAGCGTGCCATGTTTTTTTACAAAGCTGGTCATTTTAGTATTTTTCAAACAGACCACATATCAAAGGAAACAAGAACTCGTTAAGATCGGTTGTGGCCAATTAGTGGGTGCGACCAACACACCTGAATTAACTTAACAAAATACAGGATAGAGGGAGTTTTGTTGATGCTGAGAACAGAATGTATGTTCTTAAATAACATTCTTAGAATGTTCTCTGAACATTAAAGTTTTTTTTTTTTAATGAAACGTTTTCTTAACGTTCTCTGAACTATTTGGGAACATTCCCAATATCGAACCAGTTGGAGAACGTTCCTAGAATATGACCAAAATTGAAATGAAATGTAACCATGTTTGAACTGTTATGAAACATTCTGGTAGCCCTTTACACTCGTAACCGTGTACGGTTTGAACATGGGCAATTTGGGCACTGATAAACGCCTGAATTGGAGAGCAATTGCTGTACAGTAACATGCTATACATGACATTAGAGCTCTGGCTCGGTGCTTCACAGCGCTGTATGGGTTTTGACTGACACTCTAACCGTTGACTGAGCACCTCTCGCAAGTCACTGGCTTACTGGGGCTCTTTCATACCGTCCCTGGCAGGGGTACATCACCTGAGTGGGTTGAGTCACTGATGTGATCTTCCTGTCTGGGCTGGCGCCCCCCCTTGGGTTGTGCCGTGGCGGAGATCTTTGTGGGCTATACTCGGCCTTGTCTCAGGATAGGAAGTTGGTGGTTGAAGATATCCCTCTAGTGGTGTGGGGGCTGTGCTTTGGCAAAGTGGGTGGGGTTATATCCTTCCTGTTTGGCCCTGTCCGGGGGTGTCCTCGGATGGGGCCACAGTGTCTCCTGACCCCTCCTGTCTCAGCCTCCAGTATTTATGCTGCAGTAGTTTGTGTCGGGGGGGCTAGGTTCAGTTTGTTATATCTGGAGTACTTCTCCTGTCCTATTCAGTGTCCTGTGTGAATTTAAGTGTGCTCTCTCTAATTCTCTCTTTCTCTCTCGGAGGACCTGAACCCTAGGACCATGCCTCAGGACTACCTGACATGATGACTCCTTGATGTCCCCAGTCCACCTGGCCGTGCTGCTGCTCCAGTTTCAACTGTTCTGCCTTATTATTATTTATGAACATTTGAACATCTTGGCCATGTTCTGTTATAATCTCCACTCGGCACAGCCAGAAGAGGACTGGCCACCCCACATAGCCTGGTTCCTCTCTAGGTTTCTTCCTAGATTTTGGCCTTTCTAGGGAGTTTTTCCTAGCCACCGTGCTTCTACACCTGCATTGCTTGCTGTTTGGGGTTTTAGGCTGGGTTTCTGTACAGCACTTTGAGATATCAGCTGATGTACGAAGGGCTATATAAATACATTTGATTATGTACAGTATTTTGAAAGATGAAATGCACTTCACATTTCCATCATAAAACTCTTGCCATACGCAGTGTCAACAATTATGATCACTATGTTTGATGTACAGTTACAAGATGATATGGCATACCCTGGTTTGTTCTGAACAGTCGTGTTGGCAATAGAACAACCTATCAACTGATGCACACTTGACCCATATTGCGATTTATAATGGACGTTTTTGGATTGTGTAAACAACAACAGTAATTGTGTGATTGCTGGGATGCAGGGTTGTGTTCGAGACAAAATAATGAAAAGTGTGCTTGCTCTAGTTCCTCAACAGCACAGCTGGGAGAGCTAAATGAATGAAACTAAGATTGAACTCTTTGGCCTGAATGTCAAGCGTCACGTCTGGAGGAAACCTGGCACCATCCCTACGGTGAAGCGTGGTGGTGGCAGAATCATGCTTTGGGGATGTTTTTCAGCGGCAGGGACTGGGAGACTAGTCAGGATCGAGGGAAAGATGAACGGAGCAAAGTACAGAGAGATCTTTGATGAAAACCTGCTCCAGTGCGTTCAGGACCTCAGACTGGACAACAACCCTAAGCACACAGCCAAGACAACAAAGGTGTGGCTTTGGGACAAGTCTCTGAATGTTCTTGAGTGGCCCAGCCAGAGCCTGGACTTGAACCCGATCGAACATCTCTGGAGAGACCTGACAATAGCTGTGCAGCAACGGTCCCCATCCAACCTGACAGAGCTTGAGAGGATCTGCAGAGAAGAATGGGAGAAAGTCCCCAAATACAGGTGTGCCAAGCTTGTAGCGTCATAACCAAGAAGACTCAAGGGAGTAATCGCTGTCAACAGTGCTTCAACAAAGTACTGAGTAAAGGGTCTGAATACTTACGTAAATGTAAGATTTCAATTTTTTATTTTTAATACATTTGCTCATTTATAAAAACGTAAAAGACAGTTCTCGCTTTATAAATCTACACATACCCCGAATGACAAGGCAAAAACATTTTTTATTTTGCAAATGTATAAAAAACAACTGGAAATATCACATTTACATAAGGACTGTAATGTAACAAAATGTGGAAAAAGTCAAGGGGTCTGAATATTTTCCAAATGCACTGCAGTTGAAGACTCTTATTTGAGTTATAAAAGTGCATTGAAATTACTTAGGAACTGTGCACACTTTGCAGAGGTTTGTGGCCACAGAGACATGAATTAGTCCTCTCACTCAAACTCTTGCCTAGCCCACATTTTCCAGGAATATACTTATCATGCTACTAAGTGTATCTAGAGTATTTTCAGATTTCACTATCAACAAATGCAGCAAAAAGTAAAGTTAATGTAAACTGCATATAAAATCAACAGTGTAATGTTTGGATTCTGTTTTGTGTCAGGTGAACTGTTGTGTCCTCACCTTTGGTCTAATAATTTCCCCATAATCTCCAAACTGTTCCCTTTCAATTGATAACATTGTTATCCAAAAGCTTTTCATATTTCTTCTGTAAGAAACATTTCAATTTAGCCCTATCCATATTGGCTAATTTCCACGAATGTAAAGGGTTAAACTGAAAATGAATAAGTCACCATCTAGTCTCACTGCCTAGACAATTATTTACAAAGTTAACAGAGCAGTAACTGGAATTATTAAAAGTCACGTGATGCTTCTAACTTTCAATGAAAAGTGAATATATGCTTACAGGAACATGAATAGGCTTTTTTTATTTTACTTGTAAAATATACAAGCCCAGTAAAAGATAGCCGACAATTGTATGCTATACGTTAATAAGATAAAACATAAGTCTAAATATGTGGGTTATATTCAAACAAGCGAATCGGAAGGAACATTTGAAAATACAAAATAACAATAAAAAGCAGAACGTTACCTTCATAAGTTGCTTCTGTTCCTTTATGAAATTATTGTTCACAGTTTGAGAAGCGGTCATTAAATCTGAGGCACAGAGGGAATAAATTGGATCGCTTCTGTAAAGACATGCCAGCGAGAAGGATGGATTGGCATCCATTTCGTATCTAAGAACTATCAACGACAGGAATCAACTGTACTTTTTAACTTCAAATAGCCTATTCCCAGTTGATAGGCAGGCTACAAGTGCATGCGACTGTAAGCGCAACAATACTTGAAGCATGCAGTCTGCTGATTCCCGCATTCGATCGAAGGCTATTGCCCCCACCAGCATATCATCAGCAACACTAAAGTAGTACTTCCGGGTCAAGGAATTTCGGAACTGTTCAAAATAAAAGTCTCTCCACTTAATAGTAGAAAAGTGCCTTTAACCTGCATTTATTCAGGATGTATAAAAATCATTAACAGTTATTTATATTTGTTCATATTTTCGTGACGTTTACATTAAATGTGGGGTTTAGGTCAAATAAATGGCCCCAATGCAAATAACGTGCATTATTGTCTTATAGAGAAACATGTGTATTTGTGCTGATGTTAGTGGGGTGGGGAGTACTCAGTACGGTCTGTAGAATGGTGTCATTTCATGGGGCTCTGAATAATATATGTTACTGGGGTTTTACTCTGGGTGACTGGTCTCAGATTATCCCGTAGGCGAAGAAGCCAGATTTGGAGGTACTGGTCTGGGGTGGTTACACGTGGTCTGCGGTTATGAGGCCGGTTGGAAGTACTGCCAAATTCTCTAAAACAACGTTGGGGGCAGCTTATGGTAGAGAAATTAACCTAAAATTCTCTGGCAACAACTCTGGTGGACATTCCTGCAATCAGCATGCCAATTGCAAACCCTCTCAACTTCTGTGGCATTGTGTTGTGTGACAAAATTGCACATTTTGGAGTGGCCTTCTATTGTCTCCAGCACAAGGTGCACCTGTGTTTAATCAGCTTCTTGATATGTCACACCTGTCAGGTGGATGGATTATCTTGGCAAATGAGAAATGCTCACTAACAGGGATGTAAACAAGCTCATCAAACATGGGGCAAACACTTTATATGTTGCGTTTATTTTTTATCTTCTGTATACTGTACATCACTATTTTCTGAATGCAATAAGTGATTACTTAGAGCTGATCAAGTGAAACAGTCTCCTCACTTTAAGGCCATTTCACAGTTTGAAGCATTGATTTCAGGGACATTTTCACAATCCATGGTTCATAAACAACTTAATTACAGTGGTGTAAAGGACATAGTTTAACGTTTTGTTCAGGAAATTCTACCTACAAATTTCTTGGCAAATTATTGACGATACATTCAGACTCTATGTTAAAATCTTTCCAGTAAGTGTGATGCCCAGGCAGTGTATGGCCAGACTACAAAACAACTGATAGTAGAACTGAGGGACATTTCTACAGACAGCATGGACCAATACCTTGTTGGTTTCAATCAAAATCAACAGAACAGAGCATGTGATATATCTAAGAATTCAAAGGGCTCTCAACATTCAAGTTGTTATGTAACCTATGCACCACAGCCTGCTTGTAAAATGGACATGGCTAGGATCAAAAGACCTAGAAGCTTTATTCTATCTTGCATATTTAGCAAACATACATATACTACTTCCAGTATAGTTACATTTTCAGACGAATACCCATTTGAGAAATTGCATTCAAGTCATGGCCAGCTTTGGCACGTAAACTGCACTGAGACATCAACATTGTCCATGGGCTATAGTTTAGAATTACTCAACAAATTTCTGTACAAAGACACATTTTGTCTAGTTGCATATGACAGGATAAGTAGAGTAGAGGTCCTCCACTTCAAGTCAAATCAGATTTCATTGGTCACATACACTTTGGTCTGAAAGAAGTCATTTACTTACGCACTGTCGATTTGAAGGACTGTGATTCCTCTCACCATAAAGACATTTCTAAGCCAACTCAGAGGAAACTGTTTTCAGTAACCACTGAGGATCTTGATAAAATAAGCAAAATGGCAATTGGTTTAGTGATAAGATAATTGATTTCGTGTCATACGATTAGCATTTTACCACAGACTTTTAAGACTTCCGAAAACCGGAAGTCTGAATGTGCTAGTGTTGCTGCGTGATGCTACTCCTATACACCTACGTAGGATACCCAACCCCCGACCACTAGAAACTTTATTTTCTAAAAATAAAAATAAAATAAAGTTCTATGAACGCACCTTTGCACCATAGCCTACTTTTTGGTTGTATATGTTTTTTCAGTGTCGCACCAGGAAAATAAATAGGCCCATAAAAAGAACTATTCTTCCCCAATGGAAATTCAGTAGAAACTTGATTTCAAAGTGTTACAATTGCTCCATCTTGAGGGGATATAATAGAATGTTATTCAAGATTATAAAAAATATATATTGGGATTATAATTCAGGTTTTTCTACTATCAAACAGTTGTTGATACATTTGATTACAATTACTGCCCAGGAGCAGGTGTTGTTGGGGGTTACTTGCGCCATGTTTGTCTTTCTAAATGTTTTTTTTAAAGTATAATTCTAAAGCAATGACTTTTATCAAAAGTAAAATCTGAAAAAGCTTTAATTTAATAAAATCCATAACTTAAGTCAATTATAACACATTTCTGATTTTCCACAAAAAGGACGTGTGTGGATTTTACATCCCTGCAGATGTTGTAATTGTCAAAGTATCTAGAACGATGGACAGTGTCCACAGTGGCAAGGTTGGTCTAAGCTCTGTAGGTTTTTGCCTTCTCTGTGAAAAACACATGCGCCGAATACAACCTTACCGTGAAATGCTTACTTACAAGCCCTTAACCAACAGTGCAGTTCAATAAATATTTACTAAATAAAATAAAGTAAAATTAAAAAGTAACACAGTAGAATTACAATAACGAGGCTATATACAGGGGGCCTAGTAAATGTGCGGGGGTACATGTTAGTCAAGGTAATTTGTACATGTAGGTAAGGGTAAAGTGACTATGCATAGAGGATAAACAGTGAGTAGCAGCAGTGTAGGGGGGGGGGGGGGGTCAATGTAAATAGTCCAGGTGGCCATTTGATTAATTGTTCAGCAGTCTTATAGCTTGAGGGTAGAAGCTGTTAAGGAGCCTTTTGGACCTAGACTTGGCGCTCCAGTACCGCTTACGGTGCGGTAGCAGATAGAACCGTCTATGACTTAGGTGACTGGTGTCTTTGACAATACTTTGGGCCTTCCTCTGACACCGCCTGGTATATAGGTCCTGGATGGCAGGAAGCTTGGCCCGAGTGATGTACTGGGCCGTACCCACTACACTCTGTAGCGCCTTACGGTCAGATACCGAGCAGTTGCCATATCAGGCAGTGATGCTCTCAATGGTGCAGCTGTAGAACTGGTAACTGCTGAAATAAAGGAAACACCAATGTAAAGTATCTTAATAGGTCATCGAGCCACCACGAGCCACCTCGGCAAAGATTTTACAGAGAGAGAGAGAGAGAGAGAGAGAGAGAGAGAGAGAGGAAATTGGGTCCCCTCTTGTCTCAGCCTCCAGTATTAATGCTGCAATAGTTTGTGTCGGGGGCAAGGGTCAGTCTGTTATATCTGGAGTATTTCTCCTGTCTTATCCAGTGTCCTGTGTGAATTTAAGTATGCTCTCTCTAATTCTCTCTCTCTCTTTTTTTCTCTCTCTCTCAGAGGACCTGAGCCCTAGGACCATGCCTCAGGACTACCTGGCCTGATGACTCCTTGCTGTCCCCAGTCCACCTGGCCGTGCTGCTGCTCCAGTTTCAACTGTTCTGCCTGCGGCTATGGAACCTCGACCTGTTCACCGGACGTGCTACCATGTCCCAGACCTGCTGTTTTCAACTCTCTAGAGACAGCAGGAGCGGTAGAGATACTCTGAATGATCGGCTATGAAAAGCCAACTGACATTTACTCCTGAGTTGCTGACCTGTTGCACCCTCGACAACCACTGTGATTATTATTATTTGATCCTGCTGGTCAAATAATAATAATCACAGTGGTAGAGGGTGCAACAGGTCAGCACCTCAGTTAGGTTTCTAGGTTTCTTCCTAGGTTCCAGCCTTTCTAGGGAGATTTCTACACCGTGCTTCTACACCTACATTGCTTGCTGTTTGGGGTTTTAGGCTGGGTTTCTATACAGCACTTTGTGACATCAGCTGATGTAAGAAGGGCTTTCTAAATACATTTGATTGATGATTGATTGAGTAGCAGGAACGTGGAATTAGAACTATTTTTGATTCCTGTCCAGTAACTATTTATATTATAGTCCACCATCTGTGACATCAGAAGGCAGACTTTATAAATTAATGGACAGAGGCAGGCAGTTTGCTAACACACCACCATAAATGGCATTGCAGCTTTCCTGAGATAGAGAGAGAGAAGAAACTGGCTAACCCCTGATGATGGACCGAAGAGACGCTATGCTCGTTAGTTCCTTGTTGTTATGTATCGTCACTCAGTTGAAGCCTGACAAACTCAGGAATTTCCTCACGAATTCAAGTTATCAATCATCTTAAAATTGTTTATCTTGTTCTTGGAAGAAAATGGACAGTTGATGGAAAGTTCAGCCTGATCGCCAGCTTTAGGCTGGTGAGAATAGTATAAGGTGGTTCACAAACTGATACTAAACGTTCTAAAACTAGAGCAGTGTGGTAGAGCTGAAAGCACACGACTGGATGTTCGCGGTCACAGGGATGCTGGGGGTTGAGGTGCTCTATGGTGAGACGTTGGGGAGTTGTGTATTGCATAACATATCTTTGACGGCAGGAGGCAAAAGATTGAAGACCTCTAGGCTATACTGCACAGAATTAGCAGAACTCCTTGGGGTTATGTATTTTGTCTACACAGCAACAGTCTAAAGGAAATTACAACAGCACAAAGGTGGAAGTGATGCTGTAAATGACCAGCTTATGTTTCATGTGGGTAATATGTGTGCAATACATCCTGTGTGACGATCATGGTGTAATTTACTGACGGGGCTCGGTGGAACCTACCACAAATCTTTTTGTGTTGTTTCCCATGAGAATTAGCACATCTAGTTCAGAATCCTGGATTAAATGATTTGCAATCGAAATACACCACCCCAAAAGTTTGACCATCATTGTTTTACTGTATTAGTAGGGTTGCAAGCATTCCCGAAACTTTCCAGAAATTCTCAGTTTTTCAAAAAAAATCCTGGGTTTAAAATTCCGGTAGGAGGATTCCTTTGTGGCTAATTCCCTGCTGACTCCAGAAAGCCTCAAACCGGAAGTTACATTACAACCCTGTAAGTGTTACGCCTCCACCCGCTCTCCCTGGCTCTCGAGGGCGCCAGGCTGCCCTTCATTACGCACACCTGTCACCATCATTAGTGCTCACTGGACTCACCTGGACTCCTTCACTTTGTTGATTGCCTTCCCTATTTCTGTCTGCTCCGTTATGTGTTCATGTCCAGATGGTGTCCTGTCCTGTTCCTTGTCCGTTGCTAATGAAATGTTCACTCCCTGTACCTGCTTCTCGTCTACCAGCGTCGATCCTTACAGACTGCTGACACCACTAAAAGAAGCATCAGGGAGTTTTTGTTTTTGTTTTGGTTGGTGAAGTCGGATCCGAGTGCCATTGCCGAGGGAACCGGGGGTGCCTCAGCTTGCTCGTCAGGCTTCCACTCCTTAGCTGACTCGAGAGGCGCTCACCCCACGTCATACTTCAGCTGGCCCATCAGGCTCCCACGTCTCAACCGGTTCGTCGAGAACCCACGCGTCAGCGGGATCATCAGGCTTTCATGCCTCAGCAGGATCGTTAGGCTCCCATGCCTCAGCTGACTCTCCAGGCTCCCATGCCTCAGCTGGCTCTCTAGGCTCCCATGCCTCAGCTGGCTCTCCAGGCTCCCACGCATTAATGTCATTATATGTTCATGTCCAGACGCTGTCCTGTCCTGTTCCATATCCGTTGCTAATTCAATGTTCACTCCCTGTACTGGCTTCTCATCTACCAGCATCCAGCCTTGCAACAAGTTAATCAAACAAATATACACAAAAGTACAATAAGATATACAGTACAGTCGCACACAAAAAAGCCTTACAGCGTACAGTCAACAAAAGGCAGCTGGATAAAACCTTTCTTCCAAACACGTCACTGCAGTTCATCCTCCTACTGTAAACCCCTCTGTGTTAGGTGTGGTGCCAGCTGTGCAGGGGTCCCATGCCACAACTGCCCCTGGCCCGTGCCACGCTGCCCTCCAGAGGTGCCCACGGTGCTGGACAAGTTGAGCTACTGCTAGGTGTGTGCCAGGCAGGAGGTTGAAGGCTGAACAGAGAGGTTTATGTGTGACAGTCAAATGTCTTCCATTATGTGACCATGATAATGATAATAAGAGCTCGATTGGAGAGAGATGTAAGACTGTATCCCATTTTTTCATGCACAGCAAGTCTTTGACTGAGACCAATGTTGATTACCCAATTCCATAAATAATAGGAACATAGCCTAACTACTTCCAAATTCTCTTGTATTGTGAACAGCAGCCAAGGGTAATAATCCCACAATCTCCTGACGGACACAACAAGTATTATCAGCATAGATGTTAATAGAGGGCAGCCATACTGTATCTTCTCCCTAGACCACATACACTATCCATTTGCCTCACGTACTAAACTGATCAAAGTTCACTCTTCCCCTCCCCGTCTCACGACCTGTCTACTCCTCTCTCTGTGCCTAGGCTGGAACTCGCTGGGCTGTGAAGTGTACGGAATGCGCTTTGAGGAGGGCCAGACATTCCAGCAGTTGTGTGCACAGCTGTGCCACTGCCTGGTTGGTGGGGTGACCTGCGTGTCACTGTGCAGTAATGACCTCCAGGTGCCTGCCGCAGCCAACTGCCCCAACCCCCAGCTAGTGCACCAGCCAGGGAGGTGCTGCAGGGAATGGGTCTGTGACAGCCTAGGCAACAACATTTACCCAGACACCATAGCAGTAGGACAGTACTCAATAGGCGAAAGGCAAATAAGACTTCAACTTTTTCCTATTTGAATGAGTAATTGGGTGACACACGTTTAATTAGCATATTTCCAAATGCACGACCAAGATGCAGGGCTCATTTGCTCATCAAAATCATGACATTCTATGGTCCAACTTTAACTTGCAAAATGCAAGAACCTCTATGGTTCAGTCAAGGCATAACACCTGTGAGGTTAAGGTTAGCATAAGGCTGTAGGAAAGCTTAAAATACTGTAGAAAAACAGAAACAATGTTTTGAGAGCCTCATGGGAAGCAAACTGGCGATGTTTTATCACCACCTCCGCCGAAGTCGGCTCCTCTCCTTGTTCGGGTGGCGATCGTCGGTCGACGTCACCGGCTTTCTAGCCATCGCCGCTCCATTTTCCATTTGTTTTGTCCTGTTCCCTGCACACCTGGTTTTCATTCCCTAATCACACTGCCTGTATTTATTCCTCTGTTCCCCTCCATGTCTTTGTGTGAAATAATTTTTGTTACATGTTCGTGTTTACACGCCAGGCTGGGGTTTTCCCGTTATTCCGTTGCTTTTCACGAGGGATGTTAATTGTACAACATTTGCTACATTTTTGTAAATGTTTCGCGCATAGCAGTTTTACCTTTGGCTGGATTTTTTGATCCAGTGGCGTCTGTTTTATTTGCCTCTGCCTTAATAAAGTGTGCTCCTGTTCACAACTCTCACAACCGTGACAGGTTTGGAGTCTAAGCCACAGTTCACGCCCTTTACCCACCCTGCCACAAAACCATAGCAAGCAAATCTGCTGCAATTTGCTAATACACATTCTACTACACATTTGTTGACAAATGCCACACCTCCCAACCAATGTTCCCTCTAATTTTGGAGGGCAAATTTCTGGTCTGCTGAGCGCAAACGAACATTGTGAAAATTCTGTGCAACTTCCAGTGCGCATTTACTGTGACTGAGGTTGTACCCGCTTTAAATTACAGTTTTAACAGTGGCTGAGTAGGCTACTTTGGCTATTTGATTACAATGTAGGCCTACCAGAGTGACCGACCATCAAAAGCAACTGAGAAAATGCATCCCATAACATTTTAACATGGAAATAACTGTTCTATCATTCAGCCTACAGTAGCAGCCAATGTGTAGAGTTCAGACAACAAGGTGACTGAACATGTTTTTGTGTTACTTAATGCAAGAAACCACAAATAAAATGAATCATTATTCCCATACCAGTGTTACAGAGAATCAGACAAATTAGGCTTTCCTCTGCCTATTGGCTACTTAGCTTACAAATACTTGACTCAAAATACAACACTGACCCTTTAAGGCAAAAAAAAAAGCTCTTTACCTGACTTTCTTTTCAAAGATGTCTAGAAATGTACCTGTTTTGTGCTCTTGTAGGACGCAATCACTCCCCCATTGCTGACTACAAATGATATAGAACTGGGCTAATAACTCACTAACTAGCAAAGAATATGAACAAAATGTGCACGTGGCTACATGCAGCTCTTGCTTTCACCACAGCTCTCAAAACAGTCCAGTTCAAAGTAAACGTCTTAGATCCATATATGGCAATGGTCTAATTGCATATAGGCCTACTGCAGCTCTGATTGGTTATGCTGCACAGGTCTGTGTAGAATACAGGCTCAGCCTTGGCCATGACAGAAAATGCATCCTATGATTGCTGATTAGAAGTAGAAGTAGAATTAATTTAACCCAGAGTTCTTCAAAGTGGCAGATAGTGTGGTCCAAAAGAGTTACTTCACTAAAATTCTTTAATAACATACTATGATCAGTCAGTGTCTCTACCTCGGAATTACAGCTCTCTCTCACACACACACGCACACACGCACACACACACACACACACACACACACACACACACACACACACACACACACACACACACACACACACACACACACACACACACACACACACACACACACACACACACACACACACACTGGAGAGATTTGGGTCACTCTGTTTTCATGAATATATCATCTGGGTCTATAAGTGTTAAACATACAAATCAAATCAAAAATCAAATTCATTTATATAGCCCTTCTTACATCAGCTGATATCTCAAAGTGCTGTACAGAAACCCAGCCTAAAACCCCAAACAACACACAACGCAGATGCTCGTTGGTGCGCGCGAGCAGTGTGGGTGCAATAATTGAATAACATGGATTTCTACATTTATTTTGCGATGCGCATGACGTGTCCGGTCTGGTCAGCATGTAAGCATCCAATTACCCACATTTTAGTGTAATCTCAATCTTAATTACAAATCCCCATTGTCATGACTGTACCTTAAAATCAACTACCAGCCTAAGTTACTAGTTAGATCATGGCTAGCCCTACTCTACAGTAAGTAACTTAGCTAGCTATCATTTCTTACACCTTCACGATAGCAAACGGGCAATCTGCAAATTGTGGTCATCTTTTGAATAACAGTAACAGATTGATAATAACACTTGTTTGTTTTGAGTTAAAGTTCAAAAATCTAACTGAGTTTTTTTATTTTATATTGCTGAATGTCAACTTTCTGAACACTGACAGCCATAGCCTACTAGTTACCCCACATTAGCTAAACATTCGTCTACTGTAACTTACAACACTACACTGTATATGCGTATATTACTAGCACAGATGCAAACATAAGCAACAAAATACACAGAGAACTGTATCCCTTGGTCAAAATGTTGAAATGTAGTAACTACTTGCTTAAAGTCTTGAAATAACGTAGGTGCTGCAAAGACATGTACTGCTTGTTTGCCATCACAAAACATCTTGAAGTGCAAAACACAGAGGAATTAGGATGCATTTCAGATATTTCCTGTTTGACAAAAGGGAGCAGTTCAATTGACCCTGCAAGGCAGTATTTACACAGTAGCATTCCAATGGAGTAATAACATCATTGAAAGTTAACACTTTCATTGAACCAGGTTTTACATCAAGCATTCATAACACCTTTATGAAAGCAGTCATAACAGTTTATGAAGGTTACAGTATCATTCATAACGACGTTCTTAACACATGTTATGACTGGTTTTGTACGGATACCCCCTTCGAGTAAACTATTGCCCGTCCTTGCAGCTAGCCTACTGTAGATGCTTCAAAGGTGTGGAGTGTGTGCAAGGAGACCAGTAGTTACAGCACAGCAGTAGACAGGCTGTATTGAATCCTGCAGTTAAATGTAATAAAGCATTTGAAACCACAATATTCACATTTAAAACCTCCTAGATGTAAAGACCCTGCTTTGGGGACCTGCATGGTTCCGGTACCGGTTCCGACCAGCATTTTTGCTTATAAATCGATCTGTGGACAGCATATATTGAAATGGCTTGCATTGAGCGGTCACCCTGATTCTCACGGGCACAGCAGGATGTGAAATCTGACACCACTTGAAGCTGGGATGTCGCTCCTACCATTTCCATTGGCTCTTCAACTCCAGGCTGAACCCTACGTCACAGCCACTAATAGAATCCTTACTTCGTAGTGCAGCTGGAGAGAGAGGTTTCGTCGCTGTAGCACACGCAGAGATCGATTTATAGCCAGCAATTTTACATTTTAAACAAAAATCCTTTCTGTTTGTCATTGACGGACAAGGTTAATTTGAGCTAAAAGGCGAGTTCCTAACGAGTTCAGGGAGACAAGCTAGAGATCTGTGAGGCGTCCACAGAGACAGGGATAGACGCTTTGCTCAAGAGAGACCATTACATGTTGACCACACCGCTCGCATCATGTACGTGAGAGTTGCAAAATACATTTATACATACATGTTATTCAATCATTGCACCCACACTGCTCGCACGAGTCAATGAGCGCCTGCATAGCCAGGTGCTAAAATAGAACTTGGTTCTATTAGTGATGCTTGACGCCTTGCAAATCCTTCCTCTCACATCTCCTCATTGATCTTTAGGAGCATATACCCATGTGGGTGATTGAAAGATGAACTGGGGTCCACACTCCAGTCCAGTTGGTGGTGGTAATGGCCTTTGTCAGAGCTTTTGCATTATACTATATTAAGAAAGAATATAAGTCATTCCAAGCCTTATTTATACAGTTTTGTTGAATAGGAAATACATAATATAAAATATTTGATACTTTTATCATATTTGTACTGTGTACTGGAGCTTGTGTCCTGTGACTACACCTCAGCAGTTTATAGTTATTTTTACCAAAAATGTGAGATTTCAGCCTTTCTTGGAGTATGCAACATTACTAGTTATTGTTTATGGCCCTCTCATGGTAAATAATTCCTTTTGGGGATTATTTTGATTACATTTTTTAAATTAAATGTAGTTACATTAAACTGGTTAATGAACAATACATGTTTTTAATTAATTATTCATAAAATGTCCTTTGTGTGTATTAGCAAAGCCATATCCAACCACAATAACGTCACATGCCAAACCCCATGAGTATACAAAATGCCAAAAGGTATCACATTGCCCTTGTCTTTCAACACGACCCAGTGGAAAGACCACCAGAGAGGGAGAGGTTGCATCAGGACTTTGGTGGTGATGCAGCTCACTCTCAGGGTTAAGTACCTGAGCTACAAACTGCATCAAGCAGATCCCAGACTGGAGCCTCTGCTCCCACAGCTGTGGTCCAGGTGTCTTCACCCGCAGCTCAAACCAGAACTTGGCCTGCCGCTCATAGACCCAGACCAGACTGTGCCACTTTTCTTTACCTCAAACACTTTGCAAATACTCTTACTGCTCAAACTGTCTGCCGGATTTGTTTTAAGGTTGGTTCAGGTAGGATGGATTGCCACTCCAAATGGTTGGTTCAGGTAGGATGGATTGCCACTCCAAATGGTTGGTTCAGGTAGGATGGATTGCCACTCCAAATGGTTGGTTCAGGTAGGATGGATTGCCACTTGGTTGGTTCCACTCCAAATGGTTGGTTCAGGTAGGATGGATTGCCACTCCAAATGGTTGGTTCAGGTAGGATGGATTGCCACTCCAAATGGTTGGTTCAGGTAGGATGGATTGCCACTCCAAATGGTTGGTTCAGGTAGGATAGATTGCCACTCCAAATGGTTGGTTCAGGTAGGATAGATTGCCACTCCAAATGGTTGGTTCAGGTAGGATAGATTGCCACTCCAAATGGTTGGTTCAAGTAGGATGGATTGCCACTCCAAATGGTTGGTTCAGGTAGGATAGATTGCCACTCCAAATGGTTGGTTCAGGTAGGATAGATTGCCACTCCAAATGGTTGGTTCAGGTAGAATGGATTGCCACTCCAAATGGTTGGTTCAGGTAGGATAGATTGCCACTCCAAATGGTTGGTTCAGGTAGGATAGATTGCCACTCCAAATGGTTGGTTCAGGTAGGATAGATTGCCACTCCAAATGGTTGGTTCAGGTAGGATGGATTGCCACTCCAGATGGATAGACAGTTTGTGCATTTCATTCTCGTACCTCACTTTTTGGCAAATGGGAATAATTACTTGATATGGTTTACAATTATACCTTTACTTACATTGACCATCAATTGATCATACCATCAGAAAAATTGTGTTATGAAGAACAGCAGTGAAAGTTATCGAAATATTTCATAGTTCATATTGATCAAATACAAGTTCATGCGAGAGATCAATCAGAATCATTCAATGTTATCAATTTTTGAATTTTTTTTATTTCACCTTTATTTAACCAGGTAGGCTAGTTGAGAACAAGTTCTCATTTACAACTGCGACCTGGCCAAGATAAAGCATAGCAGTGTGAACAGACAACACAGAGTTACACATGGAGAAAAACAATTAACAAGTCAATAACACAGTAGAAAAAAAAAGAAAAAAAAGGGGAGTCTCTATACAATGTGTGCAAAAGGCATGAGGAGGTAGGCGAATAATTACAATATTGCAGATTAACACTGGATTGATAAATGATCAGATGATCATGTACAGGTAGAGATATTGGTGTGCAAAAGAGCAGAAAAGTAAATAAATAAAGACTGTGGGGATGAGATAGGTGAAAATGGGTGGGCTATTTACCAATAGATTATGTACAGATGCAGCGATCGGTTAGCTGCTCAGATAGCTGATGTTTGAAGTTGGTGAGGGAGATAAAGGTCTCCAACTTCAGCGATTTTTGCAATTCGTTCCAGTCACAGGCAGCAGAGTACTGGAACGAAAGGCGGCCGAATGAGGTGTTGGCTTTAGGGATGATCAGTGAGATACACCTGCTGGAGCGCGTGCTACGGATGGGTGTTGCCATCGTGACCAGTGAACTGAGATAAGGCGGAGCTTTACCTAGCATGGCCTTGTAGACGACCTGGAGCCAGTGGGTCTTGCGACGAATATGTAGCGAGGGCCAGCCGACTAGAGCATACAAGTTGCAGTGGTGGGTAGTATAAGGTGCTTTAGTGACAAAACGGATGGCACTGTGATAAACTGCATCCAGTTTGCTGAGAAGAGTGTTGGAAGCAATTTTGTAGATGACATCGCCGAAGTCGAGGATCGGTAGGATAGTCAGTTTTACTAGGGTAAGCTTGGCAGCGTGAGTGAAGGAGGCTTTGTTACGGAATAGAAAGCCGACTCTTGATTTGATTTTCGATTGGAGATGTTTGATATACAATAACTGTCTGATGCCCACTAGGCTAGGTACAGTATGTCTATTCAAGGGAATGGATACCTGCAAGAGCAGCTATAGGTCTCCTTTACCCATTCGTCTGGAGCACCAGGGCTGTATCAGCACGCAGGTCTGTAGACCCCGGTTCTGTGGCCTACAGTGTCCGGACGGCCGCTGCTGCAGCCCATACTGCACCAGGACTGTCCGCATGGCCTTTCATTGCCCCCAGGGCCAGAAGAGCCACTAGCAAGTGATGATGATTGAGTCCTGCTCCTGCCACCACTACAACTGTCCCCAGTCACAGCCTACAGGAGAGCCATACCCTGGCTTTAACGTACAGGACCATGAAGAGTGAAACAGCCCCAACGCCAGAGGTAGGCCCTGTCAGTGAAGATACTCAAATCAAATCAAATTTTATTTGTCACATACACATGGTTAGCAGATGTTAATGCGAGTGTAGCGAAATGCTTGTGCTTCTAGTTCCGACAATGCAGTAATAACCAACAAGTAATCTAACTAACAATTCCAAAACTACTGTCTTATACACACAAGTGTAAGGGGATAAAGAATATGTACATAAAGATATATGAATGAGAGATGGTACAGAGCAGCATAGGCAAGATACAGTAGATGGTGTCGAGTACAGTATGTACATGAGATGAGTATGTAAACAAAGTGGCATAGTTAAAGTGGCTAGTGATACATGTATTACATATAGATGCAGTAGATGATTTAGAGTACAGTATATACGTATACATATGAGATGAATAATGTAGGGTATGTAAACATTATATTAGGTAGCATTGTTTAAAGTGGCTAGTGATATATTTTACATCATTTCCCAACAATTCCCATTATTAAAGTGGCTGGAGTTGAGTCAGTGTGTTGGCAGCAGAGATAGAAGCTGTTTTCAGTCTCTTGGTCCCAGCTTTGATGCACCTGTACTGACCTCGCCTTCTGGATGATAGCGGGATGAACAGCAGTGGCTCGGGTGGTTGTTGTCCTTGATGATCTTTATGGCCTTCCTGTGACATCGGGTGGTGTAGGTGTCCTGGAGGGCAGGTAGTTTGCCCCCGGTGATGCGTTGTGCAGACCTCACTACCCTCTGGAGAGCCTTACGGTTGTGGGCGGAGCAGTTGCCGTACCAGGCGGTGATACAGCCCGCCAGGATGCTCTCGATTGTGCATCTGTAGAAGTTTGTGAGTGCTTTTGGTGACAAGCCGAATTTCTTCAGCCTCCTGAGGTTGAAGAGGCGATGCTGCGCCTTCTTCACGATGCTGTCTCTGTGGGTGGACCAATTCAGTTTGTCTGTGATGTGTATGCCGAGGAACTTAAAACTTACTACCCTCTCCACTACTGTTCCATCAATGTGGATAGGGGGGTGTTCCCTCTGCTGTTTCCTGAAGTCCACAATCATCTCCTTAGTTTTGTTGACGTTGAGTGTGAGGTTATTTTCCTGACACCACACTCCGAGGGCCCTCACCTCCTCCCTGTAGGCCGTCTTGTCGTTGTTGGTAATCAAGCCTACCACTGTTGTGTCGTCCGCAAACTTGATGATTGAGTTGGAGGCGTGCGTGGCCACACAGTCGTGGGTGAACAGGGAGTACAGGAGAGGGCTCAGAACGCACCGTTGTGGGGCCCCAGTGTTGAGGATCAGCGGGGTGGAGATGTTGTTGCCAGGGTCTCGAGCTTGATGACGAGCTTGGAGGGTACTATGGTGTTAAATGCCAAGCTGTAGTCGATGAACAGCATTCTCACATAGGTATTCCTCTTGTCCAGATGGGTTAGGGCAGTGTGCAGTGTGGTTGAGATTGCATCGTCTGTGGACCTATTTGGGCTGTAAGCAAATTGGAGTGGGTCTAGGGTGTCAGGTAGGGTGGAGGTGATATGGTCCTTGACTAGTCTCTCAAAGCACTTCATGATGACGGAAGTGAGTGCTACAGGGCGGTAGTCGTTTAGCTCAGTTACCTTAGCTTTCTTGGGAACAGGAACAATGGTGGCCCTCTTGAAGCATGTGGGAACAGCAGACTGGGATAGGGATTGATTGAATATGTCCGTAAACACCAGCCAGCTGGTCTGCGCATGCTCTGAGGGCGCGGCTGGGGATGCCATCTGGGCCTGCAGCCTTGCGAGGGTTAACACATTTAAATGCTTTACTCACCTTGGCTGCAGTGAAGGAGAGTCCACATGTTTTCATTGCAGGCCGTGTCAGTGGCACTGTATTGTCCTCAAAGCGGGCAAAAAAGTTATTTAGTCTGCCTGGGAGCAATACATACTGGTCCGTGACTGGCCTGGTTTTCTTTTTGTAATCCATGATTGACTGTAGACCCTGCCACATTCCTCTTGTGTCTGAGCCGTTGAATTGAGATTCTACTTTGTCTCTATACTGACGCTTAGCTTGTTTGATTGCCTTGCGGAGGGAATAGCTGCACTGTTTGTATTCGGTCATGTTTGCGCTTTCAGTTTCACGCGAATGCTGCCATCAATCCATGGTTTCTGGTTTGGGAATGTTTTAATCGTTGCTATGGGAATGACATCTTCAACGCACGTTCTAATGAACTCGCACACCGAATCAGCGTAATCGTCAATGTTGTTGTCTGACGCAATACGAAACATATCCCAGTCCACGTGATGGAAGCAGTCTTGGAGTGTGGAATCAGATTGGTCGGACCAGCGTTGAACAGACCTCAGCGTGGGAGCTTCTTGTTTTAGTTTCTGTCTGTAGGCAGGGATCAACAAAATGGAGTCGTGGTCAGCTTTTCCGAAAGGAGGGCGGGGCAGGGCCTTATATGCGTCGCGGAAGTTAGAATAGCAATGATCCAAGGTTTTGCCAGCCCTGGTTGCGCAATCAATATGCTGATACAATTTAGGGAGTCTTGTTTTCAGATTAGCCTTGTTAAAATCCCCAGCTACAATGAATGCAGCCTCAGGATGTATGGATTCCAGTTTGCAAAGAGTCAAATAAAGTTCGTTCAGAGCCATCGATGTGTCTGCTTGGGGGGGAATATATACGGCTGTGATTATAATCGGAGAGAATTCTCTTGGTAGATAATGCGGTCGACATTTGATTGTGAGGAATTCTAAATCAGGTGAACAGAAGGATTTGAGTTCCTGTATGTTTTTGTGATCACACCACGTCTCGTTAGCCATAAGGCATACGCCCCCGCCCCTCTTCTTACCAGAAAGATGTTTGTTTCTGTCGGCGCGATGCGTGGAGAAACCAGCTGGCTGCACCGACTCCGATAGCGTCTCTCCAGTGAGCCATGTTTCCGTGAAGCAAAGAACGTTACAGTCTCTGATGTCCCTCTGGAATGCTACCCTTGCTCGGATTTCATCAACCTGTTGTCAAGAGACTGGACATTGGCGAGAAGAATGCTAGGGAGTGGTGCACGATGTGCCCGTCTCCGGAGTCTGACCAGAAGACCGCCTCGTTTCCCTCTTTTACGAAGTCGTTTTTTTGGGTCGCCGGCTGGGATCCATTCCGTTGTCCTGGGTGAAAGGCAGAACACAGGATCCGCTTCGCGAAAGTCATATTCTTGGTCGTACTGATGGTGAGTTGACGCTGCTCTTATATTCAGTAGTTCTTCTCGACTGTATGTAATGAAACCTAAGATAGCCTGGGGTACTAATGTAAGAAATAACACGTAAAAAAACAAAAAACTGCATAGTTTCCTAGGAACGCGAAGCGAGGCGGCCATCTCTGTCGGCGCCGGAAGTTCTATTCAAGGGAACGGGTACCTGCAACGCTCTAAGCAGCGAATCGAAGGGTAGGATTAAATCAAACTTGCACTGCGTGGTTCCTGCACTGTTGAAAAAGCACCATTAATTTTTACCCTGGAAACATGCTCAAATTCTTTGCATTACTTCAAATACATTTGAATGTGTAATAACAATGTTAATTTTTGACCAATGGTTGGGTCCCTTTAATTGAAATTTCTTCAAGATTCTTAGAAAATGTTTGTGAGAGAGAGAGAGAGAGAGAGAGAGAGAGAGAGAGAGAGAGAGAGAGAGAGAGAGAGAAAGAGAGAGAAAGCGAGAGAGAGAGAGAGAGAGAGAGAAGAGAGAGAGAGAGAGAGAGAGAGAGAGAGAGAGAGAGAGAGAGAGAGAGTTAGAAAGAGGGAGACAGAGAAAGAGAGAGAGAGAGGGAGAGAAAGAGAGAGAGAGGACAACTAATTGATGGATGATGGTGGATGCTGAGGTGGAAGTCTATTGCAGCTGTGTCAGTTACCACAAAGTAGACACGGAACTGAAACTACAGTAGGTAGTTACTGTAAGTAAGAATAGGTTACTGTGGATTCCAAATTACCTTTGTCTGCAAGCTTAGCTGTGAGTCATAATTCCTATAGAATGTTATCAATTACAGTTGAACCAAATACATTTAAACTCAGTTTTTCACAATTCCTGACATTCAAACCTCGTAAATAATCCCCTGTTTTAGGTCAGTTAGGATCCCCACTTTATTTTAAGAATGTGAAATGTCAGAATAATAGTAGAGAGAATTATTTATTTCAGCTTTTATATCTTTCTTCACATTCCCAGTGGGTCAGAAGTTGACATACACTCAATTAGTGTTTGGTAGCATTGCCTTTAAATTGTTTAACTTGGGTCAAACGTTTCAGGTAGCCTTCCACAAGCTTCCCACAATAAGTTGGGTGAATTTTGGCCCATTCCTCCTAACAGAGCTGGTGTAACTGAGTCAGGTTTGTAGGCCTCCTTGCTCGCACACGCTTTTTCAGTTCTGCCCACAAATTTTCTATAGGATTGAGGTCAGGGCTTTGTGATGGCAACTCCAATACCTTGACTTTGTTGCCCTTAAGCCATTTGCCAAAACTTTGGATGTATGCTTGGGGTCAGTGTCCATTTGGAAGACCCATTTGCGACCAAGCCTTAACTTCCTGACTGATGTCTTGAGATGCTACTTCAATATATATATCCACATAATTTTTATTCCTCATGATGCCATCTATTTTGTGAAGTGCACCAGTCCCTCCTGCAAAAAAGCACCCCCACAACAGGATGCTGCCACCCCATGCTTCACAGTTGGGATGGTGTTCTTCGGGCTTGCAAGCTCCCCCTTTTTCCTCCAAACATAACGATGGTCATTATGGCCGAACAGTTCTATTTTTGTTCTATCAGACCAGAAGACATATCCCCATGTGCAGTTGCAAACCGTAGTCTGGCTTTTGTATGGCGATTTTGGAGCAGTGGCTTCTTCCTTGCTGAGCGGCCTTTCGAGTTATGTCGATATGGGACTCGTTTTACTGTGGATATAGATACTTTTGTACCTGTTTCCTCCAGCATCTTCACAAGGTCCTTTGCTGTTGTTCTGGGATTGATTTGCACTTTTTGCACCAACGTACGTTCATCTCTAGGAGACAGAGCGCGTTTCATACCTGAGCGGTATGATGGCTGGGTGGTCCCATGGTGTTTATACTTGCGTACTATTATTTGTACAGATGAGCGTGGTACCTTCAGGCGTTTGGAAATGGCCCCCAAGGATGAACCAGACTTGCGGAGGTCTACAATGTTTTTTCTGAGGTGCCCACGCAGGAAGTGGGCGCTCAATGAGCAAAATTACATTGAAAATACATATTTTACAATTAATTTCCAGAATTTTGAATCAGGTTCATTTTAGGTGTGTTATACGGACATTGAAAATATGTAACTTACTGATGTTTGAAGATACATATTTTACAGACATTGAAAATAGGTATTTTACAGATGTTGAAAGACGTCCTTTTTTGGTCATTGTTCCTATGGCCATCTTTAAATCATACATACATTCACTTACATTTATACTGAACAAAAAAATAACGCAATATGTAAAGTGTTGGTCCCATGTTTCATGAGGTGAAATAAAAGATACCAGAAATATTTCAGACGCACAAACAAAAAAATTGTCTCAAATTTGGTGCATTCAAATTTGTTTACATCCCTGTTAGTGAGCATTTCTCCTTTGCCAAGATAATTCATCCACCTGACAGGTGTGGAATATCACAAAGTTGATTTAACAGCATGATCATTACACAGGTGCACCTTGTGCTGGGGACAATAAAAGGCCCCTCTTTTGTCACACAGCACAATGCCACATATGTCTCAAGTTTTGAGGAGCGTGCAATTGGCATGCTGACTACACGAATGTCCACCAGAGCTGTTGCCAGAGAATTTGATGTTAATTTCTCTACCATAGGCTGCCCCCAAAGTAATTTTAGAGAATTTGACAGTACATCCAACTGGCCTCCCAACCACAGACCACGTGCAACCATGCCAGCTCAGGACCTCCACATTCTTCACCTGTGGGATCGTCTGAGACCAGCCATCCGGACAGCTGATGAAACTGAGGAGTATTTCTGTCTGTAATAAAGCCCTTTGGTGGGGGAAAACTTATTCTGATTGGCTGGGCCTGGCTCCCCAGTGGGTGAGCCTTGCTCCCAAGTGGGTGAAATCAAGACCAAATTTGAACCAAATATGGATGTCTATAATTGGTTCAGATTTGGTCCGGAAGTCTGTGGACTTTGAAATCAATACCGGTCTGGACCAAAAAAAACGACATTTGTGGACGTTAAAATCAAGGCCAGACGCGTATGTCTTTTCAACGTCCATGGACTTCTGTACGCACTGGGTGTAATATCTTTGGTTTCACCATGCTCAACATGATGGTGGACGGCTGCGATTTACGATGTGTTTCCATGACCAAGTTTGATTTCATTCACTTCTGGGCGTCATCGATTCATATTATATAGCTTGTGTTTGAACTTCACTTTGATCAAAAAGACGGGGAAAATGTCAGATGACAACAGCACACACGTTCTCAACATGACCGCATGTGAAGGAATTAACCTTCGTTTTACGCACAGATTTTTACCTGCTGTGTTCATGCTGGTGTTTGTCGTCGGGACATTTGCAAACTTCTGTGGGTTAAAAACTGTTTGTACAAGCTGGAAGAAAATTGGGAGTATAAACATATTCATTCTCAACCTTGGAATAGCTGACTTGCTGTACTTATTTACCTTACCATTTCTGGTTGTCTATTACGCGCTAAACAGTAAATGGATATTTGGACAAACATTCTGCAAGATCACCAGATTCTGCTTCAATTTGAATCTCTACGGCAGCATTGGGTTCCTGACATGCATTAGTATCTATCGATACCTCGGTATTGTGCACCCAATGAAAGTGATGGGGAAAATCCACACTCGCCACTCAGTGGCAATAAGTTTTCTTGTCTGGATTTTGGTTTTCATTCAGATACTTCCCGATATGTTCTTTGACAAGACAGCGCAAAATTCCTCATATTCGTGCTATGACTCAACAGCCGACGACTTTATCAAGGATTACCTTCCGTACAGTATTGGCTGGACCATTACCGGATTCGTTATACCATTACTGATCATTCTGGCTTGCTATGGACATATAGTAGTGGTCCTTGCCACCAAAGCCAATGTCAATACTTTGTTGAAACAACGATGTCTAAAACTAGTCATCATCTTGACTGTGTTGTTCTCAATTTGCTTTATCCCTTATCATGTTTTGAGAAATCTAAATTTGAAAATAAGGATTTTGAAAATGGAAGGCACCTGCAAAGCAAGCTTCGATGATATTTATGTTGCTCATCAAATCAGCCGCGGTCTGGTTTGCATGAATAGCGCAATCAATCCGTTAATTTATTTAGTTGGAAATGATGATTTCATCATGCGTTTTCATAATCTCAGCAAACAAGCCAGGATGTCTCTTGTTCAATGGACTGGTGCTGTGATTTACCGCAATACACCCGAGGCAGATCCAGCAACAGAAGAATCTTAACCAGTAAACTTTGACCAGCTAGTTATTTAAAACCTAAACTTGACTGTCAGCTATTCTAGCATTTGATGTTGTCTACGCCATTATTGTACCAAAGTCCTGTAAGTATGTACATATGCTATTCTTTACACTTTATGTATCATTCTCAGAGTATTTTATTGTGTAAACGTGAGATCCTTTTTGTGGTTGAATGCCCTTGTGTAAAGTGAAATAATGTGCCATGCATTTAGTCAGTGATATGCAGAGCTAACTACTGGTTTCCATAACTATTTTAGATACAAATGTGTAAATACCCTTGTGTAAAGTGAAATACTGTTCCATTAGATTAGTCAGTGATATGCAGGGCTATGTCACTAAAATAAACATAAACTCAATATGCATTTCAGATATTGCATAATAATTCCATGCATTCCAGCAGTTTATTACACATAGCCTACCAGATGGATTATTTATCTCTGTTGTCCATAAATAATAAAAAGGTATCAAGCTCAAAGGACTGTCCATCTTACCTTGTGCTTGAGATAATATCTACTCCTCCACAAGTATTGTCTTCCCAGGGGAAACAGAAGATTTGAACTCATTCACTTAAGGGGAACATTCCCTCAACACAAACATGCACCGGGAATGTATGTCCTATATGTTTATTAATGTCATATGACTGGTCAGTTGCTTTTCAGGTGCGGGTTACAGAACGGGGCCTTGAGGCTCACTTTATTGAGAGGACTGAGCAAACATAGTGTTAAAAAATAAATAAATTAAAACCTAATGGCAAATAGAGCAGTGAAAATAAGAGAACAACTACTAGTTTCCAGAGCTATCTTATATAAAAATGTGTCTACTCTCTCTAAGCAGACAGACATGTTTTCTCTCATCCTTACATAAAAGAGGGAGACTGTTTGACTGGCTAGGATGATAGCAGTTTATACCCTGGATAAATAACTTTCATGTAAGAACAGTTGATAAAAACAAAACAAACCACAAGACTGCTAGCATTCGAGTACAATGAGTGGCTTGTCAGCACAAAACAAGTCTGTTTTTAGGCTAATGTTAGTGGCATTGTCCACTTAGACTTATGAGCAGGAGTAATAGTAAATAGTGAATGACTGAATCCTCCAAGTCAAAGTTAGAGATTGATGATAAATAATCTAATTTAATTAAACCAGGCGTATTCAGAAGTCTCATTCTCCAACAGCAAAAGCATGCAGTGATATTTCTCTCAGCTCTGTCACTTTCACAGACCACTGAGAGAATTTCTGAGGGCGCTGGGGTTGACATTAGTGCAGGCCTAGTGGATGACTGTTTGTGTTATGAGAAAACGGTGCCAAAATAAATCTAATTTAATTTGAAGTCTGCAGTGCAATGACTGGAATCTACGGCATTGATCATTTATAGCTAGGGAATGACTTCACCAGGTCAGCAGGTTAAGAAAACCATCAACCTACAATTTGCTATTAAATCAGATCAAAGTTTATTGGTAGTGTACTCAGTTTAGCAGGTGTTATAGTGGGTGCAGCAAAGTGGTTATGTTACTAACTTCTAACAATCTAGTCAAATGTCAAACAATTCAAATGAAGGGGGAAGAAAATTGAAAACGGAAGGACCAATCTGATTAACAACCCAAATACACTGTAGCAGTAATCAAATGCAATCTACATGACATGTAGATTCTGTACATTGTACAGAACCAAACAAAAGTTTGAACACACCTACTCCTTCCAGGCTTAAATTTTTTTATTCTTACTGTTTTCTACATTGTAGAATAATAGTGAAGACATCAAAACTATGAAATAACACATGTGGAATCATTTAGTAACCAAAAAAATGTTAAACAAATCAAAACAGATGTTATATTTGAGATTCTTCAAAAGCAGCCACCCTTTGCCTTGATGACAGCTTTGCACACTCTCTGTCCAAACTTTTGACTGGTACTGTATGTACACCGAGGGAATTTACACAAGATCAGCTAAGAATAACAGTATGACAATGAGTAACAAGGAGTTGACATGATCGCACAAACAGATCTGTGACCAAGCTATGGAACTTCTATCAGTCACACATACTGTACAACAGAGTACAATGTACTCATTTATCTAAAAAAACACTTGTTAAAGTGGCGATCAGCAGTAGAAACAATAACAAAGCGTACTCCACGCCCATATTTTGGTAAAAAGCTGAGGGATGTTGCTGTAGAACATTTAGTTTGTCACATGCTTCGTAAACAACAGGTGTAGACTAAGCCAATAGCTTAATTTAATGTAACCACTCTTAAATTCATAGACATAGCTATGGATGCAAGGACTGACCATCCATTATATAAAACCTGTCTTTTTAATAATGTTTGAGGCTATATTGTGTTTGTTTACATTTACTTGGTGTAAACATTGGAGTAAGAAGCTTATATTTGGGGTTTTGACGGGGTTCGATAGTTGAACTAAGCTCATGAGGCATTTATACGTTATATTCTTCAAGAATCGGTGGCTACATATCATTAATTTAAGTCCAGAAATGTATGTAGCAACTGCTGATTGCCCTTTTAAAGCCTTACCACAATACACCAATTTCAATAATACACTGGACAAGTGCCAAGGACAGAGGCATGCTGTAGAGTGTGTACAGTGTACAGACTCTACGTGTTTCATGATCAGGGCTGGCCATGCAAGACAAGGGAAACTCCAAACACCTGCTTGTCTCCAGCGGTGACTGTAAATAAAAGTCAAGATGGTATTTTCATTTAATCTGAAATTAAAATGGCCACCATTTACAAGAACAGACCTGATAAAATATGTTCCCCTCACAACAGCTGTTTCTAGTAAATAAAACAAGCAACCCCACCCTTCCCTCCAAAACCCATTAATCACACAAAGTAAAACAGGAAAGTGTGTGGAGATAATGAGGGGGGAAAACCCATAATGACTGCAAAATTGTCATTAATTCTTTTTGACTTCTACAGCATCTCTGTCATATCCTTTGTCCTGTCCAGTAGACCTGGGTTCAAATGCTTTTTGAAAATCAAGTTAAAGTATTTGAAAGTTTTTGAATGATTTCAAAAAGCATTTGAACCCAGGTCTGATGTCCAGCCATGGCAGTTTTGAATACAGATGTAGGATCTTACTTTGTTCACTCTTTTGTTGCTGAGAATGTTCCTGCACAGCAGGAAATGCAAATGTGTAGTGTATAGATAGATACACACATGGCGAGGCGTGACTTAACGTCATTCTATAAACATTTTGGGTATGCATGGTTGGTCATGTTTAACATACTGTACTTCCATCTAGTCTTAAAGTGGAACTGACAGGGTTTTAGCAACATGAAATCTTATTAAAGAAGAATATTACATCTTTTTTTAACATTCTCTGACAAGCGAGAACTGATATGGTCATTTTCATGTGTTTAGAAATTCATAGAATGTTTGGGAATGATGTATAGTAAGGTATTTGTGAAAATTCTATAGTAATATAGAGTAGGAAAGTGGCCGTGCGTTTGGACAATTAATAGACACTGCAGTAAATAAAACCTAATAAAAACATTGGTCTTGTCCAGGACAGGAGTCTGTGCAGAGCGGTGCGCCAAAGCCAATCAGAGCTACTGTAGGCCAATATGCAAATAAGCCATTTCCCACACGATGCTGCTATCATTTACTTTGAACTGGACTATGAAACTTGTCCTCCTGCAACTTGCCTGCCCGCCCATTTGATCAATGCCAAATACATTTTATTGACAACTAAGAGATATGCTAACTGTGGATAACAGTCGTACAAGTTCAGCATAGCTAGCAACATGATTCACATTTCTTGCTAGCTAGCCAAATGACACCTGCATCTCGAGCTGTAGTCACCAAAAAACGATATGAGGGGAAAAAAATCGGTCGCTTACCCACTCCTCCAATGACATAGCATCCTCCCAGCAGATAGCTAGCTAGCTAACGTTAGGCTCCATGTTTCTAGCTTGCTAAATAAATAGCTAGATACATAAATATATACGCTAGCCCAGGGGTGTCAAACGCAATCAGTGCAATGGCCATATTGAAAAAACATAACTAATTCGAGGGCCAGACATAGCCTATTTGGTTTTACAAAATAATGTGCAACTGAGACACAAACTGGACATTGTTTTATTAGAAACAATATGTTCCTTTATAAAGTCCACTTACTGTACCTAGACCAGCATCACCAACCTTTTCTGATTTAAATCACTTTCTGGGTCAAAATGCAACCCAAGATCTACCGCTCAGATTTTCATAAAAAGAGGACTTAAACATTGCACCATTAACCAATTAAAAATAGTTCTGCAGCAATGAGGTTTGCGCAGTAGGCTATCACTACATTATCACTGCATATTGGCTATGCTTGAATTGCCTTGCCAATGTTGTTATTCTCAGACCATTTTGAAATTATATTTACAAATGTTAGGTATATGATCACACTGGAAATAGATCATTTGTTGTATTACTTGTTAGGCACAGCTGAGTGAGCATAATATATATATATATATATATATATATATATATATATATATATATATATATATATATATGTTTTTTACTGGACTGATGGCCTGCATCTGCTGGTCAGTCTGAGGGGAGGGAGCAGCGGTGAGGCTGCCTCTCACCTGATTCACCATCCCTCCTCTCTCCCTCCCTCTGCTGAAGGGACACAGTCTTCCAGCTGATGGAGAAACTTAGTCACACTGCATTATTTCTGCCTCGTGCACCAATTCATGTTGTTACTCCTATGACCAGAGAAAGTAAAATATTCCTTGATATAAAAAAAGACAAGACACAAATTATAACAACGCAAGTTTATTGAAACACTTTGCTATCATTCATAGCACCTGCTGTTCTAGTTGTAGCGTGAATGGAAGTAGGGAGAACACGCATTTTATGGCATATAAAACTGTTGAACAAAGTGTTGACAGTGCTGAATAACAAGTTAAATATTAGCTTACTCATATAAACAGCAGCTCATTGCTGTATTCATTGAGTCTCTCTCTATTCATGGTTTTAAAAGTGTCCTGTGTGTTCAAGACTTATTTTCAAAGTCTATGGCATGACGAAACTGTGCAGACAGCTATCTGATTGGCCAGCGGTAGACCTATAGGGGCACTTGATTAGTCCTCTTGGCCTGCCGGGTAGGCAGAGTTCTACCTTCAGACACTCAGCTGGCCCATCCCTGGATTTCTGTTAAATGCTCTACAACAAAGCTTTCTTATTGTCCAACAAGTTTTCTCTGCCCTTAACCTTGTTCTGAACACCTCCAAAACAAAGGTAATGTGGTGTGATTACCTCTGAGGGTTTAGAGCTTGAGCTCGTCACCTCATACAAGTACTTGGGAGTGTGGCTAGAAGGTACACTGTCCTCTCAGCACATATCAAAGCTACAGGCTGAAGTTAAACCTAGACTTGGTTTCCTCTATCGTAACCGCTCCTCTTTCACACCACGTGATTCAGATGACCATCCTACCCATGCTAGATTACGGAGACGGAATTTATAGGTTGGCAGGTAAGGGTGCTCTCGAGCAGCTAGATGTTCTGTCATGCCCTGGCCTTTGTTATCTTTGTTTTCTTTATTATTTTGGTTAGTTCAGGTTGTGACATGGGGGATTTATTTTTTGTCTGGTCTAAGGGTTTTGTATGTTTATGGGGCGGTTCCCTGTCTAGGTAGTTTTGTATGTCTATGGTTGCCTAGATTGGTTCTCAATTAGAGGCAGCTGTCTATTGTTGTCTCTGATTGGGAACCATATATAGGCAGCCATATTCTGTGGGTACTTTGTGGGTGGTTGTTTCCTGTCTTTGTGTTCTCTGCACCAGATAGGACTGTTTCGGGTTTTGCCACGTTTGTTATTTTGTATTTGTAGTGTTCACGTTATCGTCTTTTATTTAACATGTTGAACACAAACTACGCTGCATTTTGGTCCTCCTCTCCTTTGACGGAAGAAAACCGTTACATGTTCTTTAGCATTCGGCCATCAGATTTGTCACCAATGCTCCTTATAGGACACATCACTACACTCTATACTCTGTAAATCAAATCAAATTTTATTTGTCACATACACATGGTTAGCAGATGTTAATGCGAGTGTAGCGAAATGCTTGTGCTTCTAGTTCCGACAATGCAGTAATAACCAACGAGTAATCTAACCTAACAATTTCACAACACCTACCTTATACACAAGTGTAAAGGGATGAAGAATATGTACATCAAAATATATGAATGAGTGATGGTACAGAACGGCATAGGCAAGATGCAGTAGATGGTATAGAGTACAGTGTATACATATGAGATGAGTAATGTAGGGTATGTAAACATATAAAAGTGGCATCTCGATACCCGTCACAAGACCCACTGGTTGATGCTTATTTATAAAACCCTCTTAGGCCTCACACCCCCCTATCTGAGATATCTACAGCAGCCCTCATCCTCCACATACAATACTGGTTCTGCCAGTAACATTCTGTTAAAGGTCCCCAAAGCACACACATCCCTGGGTCGCTCATCTTTTCAGTTTGCTGCAACTAGTGACTGGAATGATCTGCAACAAACACTCAAACTGGACAGTTTTATCTCAATCTTCACTCAGACTCCATCATGGACACTCTTACTGACAGTGGCTGCTTTGCGTGATGTATTGTTCTCGATCTTCTTGCCCTTTGTGCTGTTGTCTGTGCCCAATAATGTTTGTACCATGTTTTGTGCTGCTACCATGTTGTGCTGCTGCCATGTTGAGTTGCTACCATGTTGTTGTCATGTTGTGTTGCTGCCTTGCTATGTTGTCTTAGGTCTCTCTTTATGTAGTGCTGTGTTGTCTCTCTTTATGTAGTGCTGTGTTGTCTCTCTTTATGTAGTGCTGTGTTGTCTCTCTTTATGTAGTGCTGTGTTGTCTCTCTTTATGTAGTGCTGTGTTGTCTCTCTTTATGTAGTGCTGTGTTGTCTCTCTTTATGTAGTGCTGTGTTGTCTCTCTTTATGTAGTGCTGTGTTGTCTCTCTTTATGTAGTGCTGTGTTGTCTCTCTTTATGTAGTGCTGTGTTGTCTCTCTTTATGTAGTGCTGTGTTGTCTCTCTTTATGTAGTGCTGTGTTGTCTCTCTTTATGTAGTGCTGTGTTGTCTCTCTTTATGTAGTGCTGTGTTGTCTCTCTTTATGTAGTGCTGTGTTGTCTCTCTTTATGTAGTGCTGTGTTGTCTCTCTTTATGTAGTGCTGTGTTGTCTCTCTTTATGTAGTGCTGTGTTGTCTCTCTTTATGTAGTGCTGTGTTGTCTCTCTTTATGTAGTGCTGTGTTGTCTCTCTTTATGTAGTGCTGTGTTGTCTCTCTTTATGTAGTGCTGTGTTGTCTCTCTTTATGTAGTGCTGTGTTGTCTCTCTTTATGTAGTGCTGTGTTGTCTCTCTTGTCGTGATGTGTTTTTCCCCCCACAGGAGGCCTTTTGTTAGGCCGTCATTGTAAATAAGAATTTGTTCTTAACTAACTTCGCTAGTTAAATAAAGGTTAAATAAAATAAATAAAAAGACACATGAAATGGTTCAAAATGGGAATACTTCACCTTCCCAGCACTAGGGCTGCTGAATCAAGTGCCCCTACCACCAACAGCACTAGGGCTGCTGAATCAAGTGCCCCTACCACCAACAGCACTAGGGCTGCTGAATCAAGTGCCCCTACCACCAACAGCACTAGGGCTGCTGAATCAAGTGCCCCTACCACCAACAGCACTAGGGCTGCTGAATCAAGTGCCCCTACCACCAACAGCACTAGGGCTGCTGAATCAAGTGCCCCTACCACCAACAGCACTAGGGCTGCTGAATCAAGTGCCCCTACCACCAACAGCACTAGGGCTGCTGAATCAAGTGCCCCTACCACCAACAGCACTAGGGCTGCTGAATCAAGTGCCCCTACCACCAACAGCACTAGGGCTGCTGAATCAAGTGCCCCTACCACCAACAGCACTAGGGCTGCTGAATCAAGTGCCCCTACCACCAACAGCACTAGGGCTGCTGAATCAAGTGCCCCTACCACCAACAGCGGAAAACATTTTAATAAATAGGAACGCAAGGTTTTATCATTGTTGTTTTTTACAGAAATGTTTGATGAGTCACTAGAAATGGCTTGGAGATTGACCAGTTGATCGAGATCGAAGTAGTTACACGAATTAGAACAAGATTAACTTCTCCAGCTAACGTCAACTAATTGGCAAAAAAGCTAGAGGTGAACAAACTGTGACGTCAGTATAATGTGACAGCTTTACAGGCTTCACTGTCAGTGTTAGCAGGTCAGGTAACAAATTAGTGTCATCCAAATGATTTGTTGTTGTAACATCCAAGTATGTTAATAATGACACGTGAGGCAGCTGAAAGCGTTTATTGAAACAACAAAAAAAGTGTCAGTTTAGGATGATGCCAAAGTTAGGCTAATTACATGGGAGTAACAGGAGTACCCTATGGCTGTAGGCTACATGGGGGCATGGTCACGTTTTTATTCAGGGTTTAAGAAGGCTTCAAATGTGTCATTTCCACTTTAAAATGTCAGACTTGATTTTCCCAAATTAAAAATGTATCAATCGCTACAAAAATGTCTATTAATTACAATGCCCAGAATAATTCACATTTCCTGTTGCTGCAGGATTATTTGCTTGCTGTAGCAAACTGGCTCAAATTAAGATCATACATCTGTAGGTGGTATACAGCTATGACCTGAAGTTACTTATTTGGAGCAGGTTAGGAGATTTAACATGGCAGGTTAAGAGAATTAACATGGCAGTTTAAGATAATTTACAAAGCAGGTTAAGATAATTAACATGTCAGGTTAGGATAATTAACATGGCAGGTTAAGAGAATTTACGCAGCAGGTTAGGAGAATTAACATGGCAGGTTAACCTCTTGCGTCGAGCAATCCCGTATCCGGGAGCGTAATCATAGCCTCAAGCTCATTAGCATAACGCAAAATTAACTATTCATGAAAATCGCAAATTAAATGAAATAAATATATTGGCTCACAAGCTTAGCCTTTTGTTAACAACACTGTCATCTCAGATTTTCAAAATATGCTTTTCAACCATAGCTACACAAGCATTTGTGTAAGAGTATTGATAGCTAGCATAGCATTAAGCCTAGCATTCAGCAGGCAACATTTTCACAAAAACAAGAAAAGCATTCAAATAAAATCATTTACCTTTGAAGAACTTCGGATGTTTTCAATGAAGAGACTCTCAGTTAGATAGCAAATGTTCAGTTTTTCCAAAAATATTATTTGTGTAGGAGAAATCTCTCCGTTTTGTTCATCACGTTTGGCTAAGAAAAACCCCCGAAAATTCAGTCATTACAACGCCAAACTTTTTTCCAAATTAACTCCATAATATTGACAGAAACATGGCAAACGTTGTTTAGAATCAATCCTCAAGGTGTTTTCACATATCTATTCGATGATAAATCATTCGTGGCAGTTGCCTTTCTCCTCTGAACCAAATGGAAAAGTGGACGCAGCTGGAGATTGCGCAATAATTTCGACGGAGGACACCAAGCGGACACCTGGTAAATGTAGTCTCTTATGGCCAATCTTCCAATGATATGCCTACAAATACGTCACAATGCTACAGACACCTTGGGGAAACGACAGAAAGTGTAGGCTCATTCCTGGCGTATTCACAGCCATATAAGGAGACATTGGAACACAGCGCATTCAAAATCTGGGGCATTTCCTGTATGAAATTTCATCTTGGTTTCACCTGTAGCATTAGTTCTGTGGCACTCACAGACAATATCTTTGCAGTTTTGGAAAGTCAGAGTTTTCTTTCCAAAGCTGTCAATTATATGCATATTCTAGCATCTTTTCGTGACAAAATATCTTGTTTAAAACGGGCACATTTTTTTTATCCAAAAATTAAAAGAGCGCCCCCTATATCGAAGAAGTTAAGAGAATTTATGCAGCAGGTTAGGAGAATTAACATGGCAGGATAAGGGAATTATGGTTAGGATTAGTTAAAATGGTCTCCTAACCTGCTACGTAAATGTAATTCTGGTCTTGGCTATACTCCATCTAGTCACAAACAGCTCTGGCCCCTTGTGGTCAACATGTCCTGTCTTTGCAGTAATCAACAGGATCTGGAAGCTGCTCATTCATTAATCTGCAGTCCATGACACACAGCACTTCCTCTCTGGTTTGCATTTTGGCTCATGACACGGCAGTAAACAGGATTACACAGTTGAAGAGGAGGATGTGATATGATAGCACAAACAGATATGGGACCAGGCTAGGGAAAGACAGAGTAACCCCCTGGACTCAAGAACTTGAACTTGAAATGAACTGGAGAAATTTCCGCACAATAATGCTGCACTTTAGTGCCCACTGCCCTTCTGGTGAAATAATTGACACATAGCCAATATGACACAATGTAAAAACTAGGAAGTATGGGTGTGTTCTTGGGCTTAATGCTGCAAGGTTCTTATGCACTATGTTCTGTTATAATCTCCACCCGGCACAGCCAGAAGAGGACTGGCAACCCCACATAGCCTGGTTCCTTTCTAGGTTTCTTCCTAGGTTTTGGCCTTTCTCTGGAGTTTTTCCTAGCCGCCGTGCTTCTACACCTGCATTGCTTGCTGTTTGGTGTTTTAGGCTAGGTTTCTGTACAGCACTTTGAGATATCAGCTGATGTACGAAGGGCTATATAAATACATTTGATTTAATTTGAAATTTGATTTGACTATAAACATGCACATATTTCACAATATCCTCTTATCTGTCTGGTACGTGGGAGGCCAGATATGAGATTGACTGTGAAAGAATGGAGAGGACGACAATTGAAACTTCACTTCAACTTCTTTAATGTCATGATGTACACTGGAGAACATGACAGAGTATTATAAACCCATAGATTTAGGAGAAGGTCGTAGAGAGTTACTCCTTTTATTGTCACACAAGACTGCCACTTGAACAGTTAATATAGAACAGCGGATAGACAGTATGCAAAATAGAAATGACGTTTTTACATAGACAGGAGAAGATTAATCATGTCTGGAAAATGAATCATTGAAACATATCAATCTTACATCTGCCGGATACCAGGCAGGCTAAACCATGGGATTTGTCGAATAAAACGAAAAGCAGTTTGCAGCTGCTTGATAATAATGAACAATGGAGTATTTTAAAGGATCTTCAAAACAAGCCTGTTCGCTCTGGGAAATATACAGTATGTGAAGAGATACATTCTCTGAGATTCACCAGTGTGAGTGAAATGCATATCAATGATCTGTCATCACATTTATATTGCTTTCTGCCTATTTTAGACAATTTGCTCTTCTGTCTCAGCATACCTGTACATGTTGCTTTTGTTTCTAAGTGTTAGTGTTTTCTGTATTATGCTGGTTTTGAAAGTTTGGGTTCTTAAGGCCTCATAAGAATTGTTATTGGTTGGTTATCATTGGTCATAGTCATTAGTTACCCAATTAATATAGGTCATTCTTAGTACAATAATGGGTGCATTCGTAAATTCAATCTGGAGTGCCAGAGAGGGAATAGTATAGGGAATAGAGTGCTATAGGGAATAGTATAGGGAATAGAGTGCTATAGGGAATAGTATAGGGAATAGAGTGCTATAGGGAATAGTATAGGGAATAGAGTGCTATAGGGAATAGTATAGGGAATAGAGTGCTATAGGGAATAGTATAGGGAATAGAGTGCTATAGGGAATAGGGTGCCATTTGGGATGCATACACTGTTTTGTCTAGGGCTTACTAAGGCCTCACACGTGTTTTCGTAGATAAACAAATTATAAATATTAGCATTTTCCATTTGTTAGTGGAGAATCAATCCCTACTGCTCATTTTTATTTATTAATATTTTTTTCACCTTTATTTAACCAGGTAGGCTAGTTGAGAACAAGTTCTCATTTACAACTGGCGATAAAGCAAAGAGTCTACAACAGTTACACATGGAATAAACAAACATGATTTTTAGCAGTCTACTGTATATACAGTGTGGGAAATGCAGATAAGAACTGGAAATAAATAGGCCATGGTGGCAAAGTAATTACAATATAGCAATTAAACACTGGAATGGTAGATGTGCAGAAGATAAATGTGCAAGTAGAGATACTGGGGTGCAAAGTGAAGATAAATAAATAAATACAGATGGGGATGAGGTAGTTGGATGGGCTATTTACAGATGGGCTATGTACTGGAGCACGAAGGAGATATGAGTCTCCAGCTTCAGTGATTTTTGCAGTTCGTTCCAGTCATTGGCAGCAGAGAACTGGAAGGAAAGGCGGCCAAAGTAGGAATTGGCTTTGGCGGTGACCAGTGAGATATACCTGCTGGAGCACGAGCGCGTGATTTATCGGTGGTGACAGTGTTTCTTAGCCTCAGTACAGTGGGCAGCTGGGAGGAGGTGCTCTTATTCTCCATGGACTTTACAATGTCCCAGAACTTTTTGGAGTTTGTGCTACAGGATGCACATTTCTGTTTGAAAAAGCTAGCCTTTACTTTCATAACTGCCTGTGTATATTACTCCGTAGCTTCCCTGAAAAGTTGCATATCGCGGGGGCTATTCAATGCTAATGCAGAAAACCACAGTGTGTTTTTGTGCTGGTCAAGGGCAGTCAGGTCTGGAGTGTTCCTGGTTCTCAATTTTTTGAATGGGCATGTTTCTTTAAGACGGTGAGGAAAGCACTTTTAAAGAATAACCAGGCATCCTCTACTGATGGAATGAGGTCAATATCCTTCCAGGATACCTGGGCCAGGTCGATTAGAAAGGCCTGCTCGCCGAAGTGTTTTTTCAACGGTGAGAGACTTGTTTCTGGAAAGGTGGATTTTTAAAAGTAGAAGCTCAAATTGTTTGGGCACAGACCTGGATAGTAAGACAGAACTCTGTATGCTATCTCTGCAGTAGATTGCAACTCCGCCCCCTTTGGCAGTTCTATCCTGTTGGAAAATGTTATAGTTAGGAATGGAAATTTCAGGGTTTTTGGTGGTCTTCCTAAACCAGGATTCTGACACGGCTAGGTCATCCGGGTTGGCAGAGTGTGCTAAGGCAGTGAATAAAACAAACTTAGGGAGGAGGCTTCTAATGTAAACATTCATGAAATCAAGGCTTTTACGGTTACAGAAGTCAACAAATGAGAGCGCCTGGGGAATGGGAGTGGAGCTAGGCACTGCAGGGCCTGGATTAACCTATACATCACCAGAGGGACAGAGAAGGAGTAGGATAAGGGTACAGCTAAAGGCTATAAGAACTGGTCATTTAGAACGTTCGGGACAGAGAGTAAAAGGAGCAGGTTTCTGGGCATGGTAGAATAGATTCAAGGCATAATGTACAGACAAAGGTATGGTAGGATGTGAATACAGTGGAGGTAAACCTATGCATTGGGTGACGATGAGAGAGATATTGTCTCTAGAAACATAATTTAAACCAGGTGAGGTCACCGCATGTGTGGGAGGTGGAACTAAAGGGTTAGCTAAGGAGTATTGAGCAGGGCTAGAAGCCCTACAGTGAAATAAGGCAATAATTACGAACCAAAACAGCAATGGACAAGGCATATTGACATTAGGGAGAGGCATGCGTAACCAAGTTATCATTGGGTCCAGTGAGTAGCTGGTTGAGCTGGTCATAGTCATTAGTTACCCAATTAATATAGGTCATTTTTAGTACAATAATAACCAATATGATTGCATAAGCACAGTGTATTAAGTTAAACAGCAGTGTATTAATTTAAACAGCAGTGTATTACGTGAAACATCAGTGTAATAAGTTAAACAGTGTATTACGTTAAACAGTGTATTAAGTTAAACGTCAGTGTATTAAGTTAAATGTCAGTGTATTAAAGTTAAACATCAGTGTATTAAGTTAAACAGTGTATTACGTTAAACATCAGTGTATTAAGTTAAACATCAGATTGTTTGATTGTGAGTAACCTTGACCACAGAGATACTATACCATACAAAGTGCACAAAAAAAATTGTTTTCTTCACCGTCAAAGCACTGCTTGAACGCAAAGTATCAACAGTGTATTTCATCTGCAATGGCAAAATTGCATAAAGATGGTGGGATTCAGATATGACTTCATTGTTCTAGCATAATCCACAGAGTTATGAAACTACGGTGCACAACATGGTTCAATATGCCAATATACTGTATCGTTTTTCTTTTTATTCCACGGTCTTGGAGCTAAAATTGGGATCATGTACAGTATACTCTGCTAAAGACAATGCAAAGAAAAAAAAGAGATCAATGTACAATACGGCGAACAAGGCATTTGTGACAAGTGCATGGGAGCCGCCATAATTATGGACATCCGCTATTATATTGAATATGAAATGTCCATGTTTATGCTGCTATTGGAAATGAAAAACCTTCTTCACTCTCTCCACAGTTATGTCTGGTATGGCCATATGGCTAGGTGGCAGACATAACAATGCCATAACAACATATCAGACACATTCTCAAGACAATATTTGTTTTGCTCTGTATCATGATTAAAGGACTAGGCTCGAATCCCCAAAATCTTGACAATGTCTTTTATTAGAGAGATAAAAAAAATTAAAATGTCTTTATTTTCATATTGCTATGCACTCACGCCACACTAGCCCTTTACCAGGGGAACAGCCTCCTCCTCTTCTCCTGGCTCCCGGTGAAGCCCCCTGGGGATAGTGGCATGGTTCTGAGCACCATGGTGTCATTCCAGAACCCGTAGACCAGGCAGCAGGCGTCAGCCCGCTTCACTGTGAACTCATAGCACCTTTGCGGCAACAGGTTGTTGACCTGTATGCAGTAGGAGTTGCAGGTCACCGTTCCTAGCTGGTTCCCTTCCTCCGTGTTGGTCGGCTGGAGGAGCTTGTAGCGGATCTCAAACTGTTCCCCAGGCTCCTGCTGCTCCTGCCCGGCCATTTCCCAGTGCAGCCGGGCGCAGTCAGCCAGAGCCTCCGAGCGTGACGTGTCGAACATCACAGGCATTTTGACGGACAGCCTCAAATGGATCTGGGGTACCTTGGCGTTGCCCGTCTCGGAGATGAGCCGGTGCTTTGTGTGCAGCTCCCCGGGCATCAGTGTCGAGTCAAAGTCCGTGAACGCCTTAATGAGATGCGCTATCCTCCCATTTATGTGGGCGACCTCTTGATCGCCATAGTCGCTCTGGCTGGCTATGGCCTCCATTTCCACTTTGCCCTTACAGAACTGCTCGTAGAGCTCTTCCAGCAGGCTCAGCTGGATCTGCACCTGGCTGTGGCCCAGCTTCTTCATCCGCTGGAACTTCCAGGGATCGATGAGGTGGAGGATGGTGGAGTTGGACAGGTAGTTCTGCTGCGGGTCTGGTTGGTGGAGTGTGTCCTGGCGCATGACCTCCAGGTAATAGGAGCACTTATTGAGGATGTCCAGTTTGGACTTGCACTGCTTGATGTTACAGGGGTTGAGCTTAGTGGAGAGCAGCTGCGTGACCCGGTCATGGAGGTCTTTGAAGGTGATCCATTTTTTCGGGTCCATGCCGGGGCTGTCACCTCCCTGGCCACCAGCGCAGTGTGTCTTCATGTGGTGGCGCTGATCGCTTACGTCACAGTCATCGCTAGGGGGGGTCATCATTCTTTTCATGTCAGCTGCAAAACACACAAGGAGATTTTCCTTCGTCATATAATTAAACATCTCTGTCTGTATTACTTTGGCGAGCTACATGTTGTTTTCTCTCTTATGTAAAGATTAAACTGAATGAAAAAAACATGTTTTATTGTCATACACACCGGATAGGTGCAGTGAAATGTGTTGTTCTACAAGTTCAGCTATAATAGTACAGCGCTCCTGGAGCAAATGAGGGTTAAATGCCTTGCTCAAGGGCACATTGACCAATTTTCCACCTTGTACACTCTAACCTATGGGTGAAATTTGTATATATAATTGTGTATGTGAGCACTCAGCCCGTTTGACCTGTAGAAGATTTATGTGGATGGAAACATCGTCAATAAAGGTGGTAATTGGACGCATACACAGTGTGCAGGACTTTCTGTTATTTTTAAGTATACTTCATTAGCCAGGCGCCTACTTTTTTTAAGGATGAGCATATGACCACAAACTTTTCTTTACAATGAATGTACTCTGAAGATTGATAAGCAACAACAAACTTGGCTAGTTATTTCTTTGTTCAGGCTTTCCATTGAAGACAGATTTGAGACTTCTTCTTTCAAGAGAAAAGCCACAAACTGTCAACCTGTAAAGAAAAATGTTGAGGTTCACCACTTGACAGTTGAAATTATGCAACATTAAGGGAAAAAACGAATAGGCTAGAGATCCAGGGTCTTCCGGCAGATGGTGTTATTCTAACGTGAAAGCTGTCATGCCATCTGACCTAAGATAATGCCTGAAGTCATGAAATAGGCCTAAGTACAGGGCCTTCAGAAAATATTCATACCCCTGGACTCTTTCCACATTTTGTCTTGTTACAGCCTGAATTTTAAATAGATTAAATGAATATTTTTTTGTCACTGGCCTACACACAATACCCCATAATTTCAAAGTGGAATTTCTACAAATTAATTTTAAAAAAGAAAAAAAAATGAAATTTCTTGCATCAGTAAGTATTCAACCCCTTTGTTATGGTAAACCCAAATAACTTCAGGAGTAAAAATGTGCTTAACACGTCACATAATAAGTTACATGGACTCACTCTGTGTGCAATAATATTGTTTATCATGATTTTTTAATGACTACCTCATCTCTGTACCCCACACAATTAAATGTAAGGTCCCTCAGTAGAGGAGTGAATTTCAAACACAGATTCAACCACAAAGATCAGGGAGGTTTTCCAATGCATCCCAAGAAGGGCACCTATTGGTAGATTGGTAAAAACAAAAAATCAGACGTTGAATATCCCTTTGAGCCTGGTGATGTTATCAATTACACATTGGATCATGTGTCAACACACCCAGTCACAACAAAGATACAGGCAGCATTCCCAGTGGTGGAAAAAGTACCCAATAGTCATAATTGAGTAAAAGTAATAGAAAATGACTTGAATAAAAGTGAAAGTCACCCAGTAAAATACTACTTGAGTAAAAGTCTAAAAGTATTTGGTTTAAAATATACTTAAGTATCAAAAGTAAATGTATAAATAATTTCAAATTCCTTATATTAAGCAAATCCGACAGCACAATGTTCATGTTATTTTAATTTACAGATAGTCAGGGGCACACTCCACCACTCAGACATACTTTACAGATAGCCAGGGGCACACTCCACCACTCAGACATACTTTACAGATAGCCAGGGGCACACTCTACCACTCAGACATACTTTGCAGATAGCCAGGGGCACACTCCACCACTTAGACATACTTTACAGATAGCCAGGGGCACACTCTACCACTCAGTCATACTTTACAGATAGCCAGGGGCACACTCCACCACTCAGACATACTTTAGCAGATAGCAGATAGGGCACACTCCATAGACCAGGGGCACACTCCACCACTCAGACATACTTTACAGATAGCCAGGGGCACACTCCACCACTACTTTACAGATAGCATACCACAGACATAGATAGCCAGGGGCACACTCCACCACTCAGACATACTTTACAGATAGCCAGGGGCACACTCTACCACTCAGACATACTTTACAGATTAAGCATTTGTGTTTAATGAGTCTGGCAGATCAGAGGCAGTAAGGATGACCATGGATGTTCTCTTGATAAGTATGCGAATTGGACCATTTTTAAGCATTCAAAATGTAACGAGTACTTTTGGGTGTCAGGGAAAATGTGTGGAGTAAAAAGTAAATATTTTTCTTTAGGAATGTAGTGAAGTAAAAGTTTTCAAAAATATAAATAGTCAAGTAAAGTACAGATACTCCCCAAAGCTACATAAGTAGCACTTTAAAGTATTTTTACTTAAGTACTTTACACCACTGATCCTTCCTAACTCAGTTTCCAGAGAGGAAGGAAACCGCTCAGGGATTTCACCATGAGGCCAATGGTGACTTTAAAACAGTTACAGAGTTTAATGGATTTGATAGGAGAAAACAGGATGGAGCAACTATATTATAATTACTCGCAATACTAACCTAATTGACATAGGGAAAAGAATGAAACCTGTAAAGAATAAAAAATATTCCAAAACATGCATCCCATTTGCAAAAAGGCACTAAAGTAATACTGCAAAAAAATGTGGCAAAGCAATTAACTTTTTGGCTTGAATACAAAGTGTTATGTTTGGGATAAATCCAATACAGCACATTACTGAGTACCACTCTCCATATTTTCAAGCATAGTGGTCGCTGCGTCATGTTATGTGTATGCTTGTAATTGTTGAGGACTGGGGAGATTTTCAGGATAAAAAAAAAATGGAATGGAGATAAACACAGGCAAAATCCTAGAGGAAAACCTGGTTCAATCTGCTTTCCACCAGACACTGGGAGATTAATTCACCTTTCAGCAGGACAATAACCTAAAACACAAGACCAAATCTACACTGGAGTTGCTTACCAATAACAGTGAATGTGTCTGAGTGGCAGAGTTACAGTTTTGACTGTAATCTGATTTTAAATCTATAAAAACACCTGAAAATGGTTCTCTAGCAATGATCAACAACCAATTAGACAAAACTTGAACAATTAAAAAAAAAATAATGGGCAAATGTTGCACAATCCAGGTGTGGAAAACTCTTCGAGACGTACCTAGAAAGACTCACAGCTGTGATCCCTGCCAAAGGTGATTCTAACATGTATTGACTCAGGGAGTTGAAAGTCAGTAAGTAAGTAAGTGAGAATGCTTTATCTTATCAAGATATATTAGTGTTTTCTTTTTCATGATTTTTTTGTACAAATGGTAGAATTTTTCTTTCCCTTTAACATGATCATTTCCATCACAATTGCATGCCAGCATGTTTCACATTCAAAATATTGGAGAGCTCCAGTTGTATAGAAGGAGTGTGAACAATTCCAGATCCAAAGGTCAGACTGAGATATAGGCTAGACCAAACAGAGCACATTAACACCTGTACAGCAGGTAAGAAGTGGGCTTAGCCAATGATCAACGTTAATGTTTTTCCGCCCTCAAAACAAATACAGCAAGACCGAAAGTAAGTTGGACAACGTTTGGCCTTTTTATAAAAAACAGTTGGCTACCTGCTTGAACAAAAAATCCTAAATGAAATCCAAAATGAAATTAAATAATACATTGACAGCTTGTTGGTTAAAATACAGTGCCTTGCAAAAGTATTCGGCCCCCTTGAACTTTGCGACCTTTTGCCACATTTCAGGCTTCAAACATAAAGATATAAATCTGTATTTTTTTGTGAAGAATCAACAACAAGTGGGACACAATCATGAAGTGGAACGACATTTATTGGATATTTCAAACTTTTTTAACAAATCAAAAACTGAAAAATTGGGCGTGCAAAATTATTCAGCCCCCTTAAGTTAATACTTTATAGCGCCACCTTTTGCTGTGATTACAGCTGTAAGTCGCTTGGGGTATGTCTCTATCAGTTTTGCACATCGAGAGACTGACATTTTTTTCCCATTCCTCCTTGCAAAACAGCTCGAGCTCAGTGAGGTTGGATGGAGAGCATTTGTGAACAGCAGTTTTCAGTTCTTTCCACAGATTCTTGATTGGATTCAGGTCTGGGCTTTGACTTGGCCATTCTAACACCTGGATATGTTTATTTTTGAACCATTCCATTGTAGATTTTGCTTTATGTTTTGGATCATTGTCTTGTTGGAAGACAAATCTCCGTCCCAGTCTCAGGTCTTTTGCAGACTCCATCAGGTTTTCTTCCAGAATGGTCCTGTATTTGGCTCCATCCATCTTCCCATCAATTTTAACCATCTTCCCTGTCTCTGCTGAAGAAAAGCAGTCCCAAACCATGATGCTGCCACCACCATGTTTGACAGTGGAGATGGTGTGTTCAGGGTGATGAGCTGTGTTGCATTTACGCCAAACATAACGTTTTGCATTGTTGCCAAAAAGTTCAATTTTGGTTTCATCTGACCAGAGCACCTTCTTCCACATGTTTGGAGTGTCTCCCAGGTGGCTTGTGGCAAACTTTAAACTACACTTTTTATGGATATCTTTAAGAAATGGCTTCTTCTTGCCACTCTTCCATAAAAGGCCAGATTTGTGCAATATACGACTGATTGTTGTCCTATGGACAGAGTCTCCCACCTCAGCTGTAGATCTCTGCAGTTCATCCAGAGTGATCATGGGCCTCTTGGCTGCATCTCTGATCAGTCTTCTCCTTGTATGAGCTGAAAGTTTAGAGGGACGGCCAAGTCTTGGTAGATTTGCAGTGGTCTGATACTCCTTCCATTTCAATATTATCGCTTGCACAGTGCTCCTTGGGATGTTTAAAGCTTGGGAAATCTTTTTGTATCCAAATCCGGCTTTAAACTTCTTCACAACAGTATCTCGGACCTGCCTGGTGTGTTCCTTGTTCTTCATAATGCTCTCTGCGCTTTTAACGGACCTCTGAGACTATCACAGTGCAGGTGCATTTATACGGAGACTTGATTACACACAGGTGGATTGTATTTATCATCATTAGTCATTTAGGTCAACATTGGATCATTCAGAGATCCTCACTGAACTTCTGGAGAGAGTTTGCTGCACTGAAAGAAAAGGGGCTGAATAATTTTGCACGCCCAATTTTTCAGTTTTTGATTTGTTAAAAAAGTTTGAAATATCCAATAAATGTCGTTCCACTTCATGATTGTGTCCCACTTGTTGTTGATTCTTCACAAAAAAATACAGTTTTATATCTTTATGTTTGAAGCCTGAAATGTGGCAAAAGGTCGCAAAGTTCAAGGGGGCCGAATACTTTCGCAAGGCACTGTATGTCTGAATAAATTAAATATACAATGAAATCGCTATTTACAGATCGATGCGGCACAGTTGAATGGAGCAGAATGTTCTGTTTAATTTTTTCAAAACTGGTTGAATTGTTATTTTTCCCCTGTAGGCACCTGCAACTTACCACATGTGAGATAAATTATGCAGTAAATGAGAATAACTGCCTCCAACTAAATTCATCAGAATTTATCATTTAGTCCAGGACATTTTTGACTTTGAAGTGAAAAATCTAAATTTATGTTGAGATTTTTTGATGCTTAGTCCTGTGCAGTTGTATGTCAAATCAAATCAAATGTTATTTGTCACATGCTTCGTAAACAACAGGTGTAGACTAACAGTGAAATGTTTACTTTTGGGCCCTTCCCAACAATGCTTTGAGAAAGAAAATAGAGAAATAACAGATTCAGATTATTTAACAGTCACATGTACAGGGTTGCAGGTGTGAATGCAGGGTACGTTGAAAAAGTAAATATGTAATAATAAAAGTAATAATAAATAAACAAAGAGTAACAATAACTTATACACAGGGTACCAGTACTGGGTCAATGTGCAAGGGCACAAGGTAATTGAAATAAAAATGTACAGTACATATAACTAGGAATAAAGTAACAAGTTAAACAGATACACATGTAAACACCAAAAGATTTTTCAATTTCAATGTACAGTACCAGTCAAAAGTTTGGACACACCTACTCATTCAAGGGGTTTTCTTATTCTTTAAAACTATTTTCTACATTGTAGAATAACAGTGAAGACATCAAAACTATGAAATAACACATATGGAATCATGTAGTAACCAAAAAAAGTGTTAAACAAATGAAAACATTTTTATTTGAGATTCTTCAAAGTAACCACCCTTTGCCTTGATGACACTCTTGGCATTCTCTCAACCACATTCAAGAGGTAGTCACCTGGAATGCATTTCAACTAACAGGTTTGACTCGTTAAAAGTTGATTTCTGGAATTTCTTTCCTTCTTAATGTGTTTGAGCCAATCAGTTGTGTTGTGACCAAGTAGGGGTGGTATACAAAAGATAGCCCTGTAAAAGACAAGTCCATATTATGGCAACAACAGCTCAAATAAGCAAAGCGAAGCGACAGTCCATCATTAATTTAAGACATGAAGGTCAGTTAATTTGGAAAATTTCAAGAACTTTCTTCAAATGCAGTCACAAAAACCATCAAGTGCTATGATGAAACTGGCTCTCATGAGGACCGCCACAGGAAAGGAAGACCCAGACTTGAATCTGCTGCAGAGGATAAGTTCATTAGAGTTAACTGCACCTCAGATTGCAGCCCAAAAAAATGCTTCAGAGTTCAAGTAACAGACACACCTCAACATCAACTGTTCAGAGGAGACTGTGTGAATCAGGCATTTGTGGTCGAATTGCTGCAAATAAACCACTACTGAAGGACACCAATAAGAAGAAGAGACTTGCTTGGGCCAAGAAACATGAGCAATGGACGGATATTAGACTGGTGGAAATCTGTCCTTTGGTCTGATGAGTCCAAATTTGAGATTTTTGGTTCCAAACGCTGTCTTTGTGAGACGCAGAGTCGGTGAATGCATGAGTGGTTCCCACTGTGAACCATGGAGGAGGAGGTGTGATGGTGGTTTGCTGGTGACACTGTCAGTGATTTACTTAGAATTCAGGGAACACATTCTGCAGCGATACACCATGCCACCTGGTTTGCGCTTAATGGGACTATCATTTGTTTTTCAACAGGACAATGACCCAAAACACCCCCAGGTGTATAAGGGCTATTTGACCAGGAAGGAGAGTGATGGAGTGCCGCATCAGTTGACCTGGCCTCCACAATCACCTGACCTCAAACCAATTGAGATGGTTTGGGATGAGTTGGACCGCAGAGTGAAGGAAAAGCAACCAACAAGTGCTTAGCATATGTGGGAACTCCTTCAAGGTTGTTAGAAAAGCATTCTTTATGAAGCTGGTTGAGAGAATGCCAAGACTGTGCAAAGCTGTCATCAAGGCAAAGCGTGACTACTTTGAAGAATCTAAAATATATATTTTGATTTGTTTTAACACTTTTTTGGTTACTACATGATTCAATGTGTTATTTCATAGTTGTGATGTCTTCACTATTAATCTACAATGTAGAAAATACTAAAAAATAAAGAAAACCCCCATTTGAGTGGTACTGTATTTTAAAAGAAATTGTGATTCATACAAGGGTCAGTCTACCAATATTTGACTGAATCTGTAGGCTATGGCCTATGCCTGCTCATCAAATTATAGGCTAATAGATTTTCAGTCATGATTAATTCTTAGCTACAGTAGCACCAGGAAATTCTCCCAGTTGAAAATATATTAATCTTCACTCCTCAACTGACTGAGACGGTATCCAGACAATTCATATCTGATAGGTTACTGGAAGCAGAAGATGATCCATTATATTGTAATGAAACAGCAGGGAGCAGGTCTCGAACCCGCGACCTCCTAGCCCGAGGTCCGGCGCGCTATCGACTGTGCCGCAAAAGCATGCTCGTGCGGCCGGATTACACTATTGACCAGATACTCAAATGGCTGCTCTAACAATTAAAATAAATGCCTTCGAAAATGGGAGGCAGTCAGGAGGAGTCGAGATCAGGTGGGACCCTTCTAGCCAATGAAATTGGCAAATACGCATGTGAACAATAGGCACAACTCCAATAAAAAATATTTTTTTCTCAAAGTAACCGGGATGTCACGTGTCCTACTGAGCTAGCTGTCAGGTACACTCGTAACAACGTAAGCAGTACGGCACGTCTATTCGATCAAATACGCCTCACGTACGTAGCAAATAAGCCATTCATTACATTTTTTGTGGACCAAATTCGACACTCACTGACCTCCATACAAAAACTAATCGGTTGTTGAGCGAAAAAAACAACAACTAAAAACCGCAACCTGCTGGACAAGACAGAGTTTGGGCCCAGTTATCACTCTCGCTTCGCCTCTTCCTCTACTAAAAACATTGTGCAAATGTACAGAAGGGCTAGGCTTTCGATGCAGTGTTCAAAACATGCACGGCGAAGCTCATTTCACAGAAGCTCAACTCTCTTTGACCAACCGACGGTGTTCATTAGGCCTACTGTATTCAAGAATAATGTCTTACCTGCTCGGTCTAATGCATTGCCGTCTTGCACCACGAATAGTTTGAAAATAAATGTTATTTTTAATTGGTGCTTTTAAAAGTTACCATAGCTACGAACTCAAATGGCACAGGTGCAACATTGTGAGGTCATACTTGCATACATGTTGAGACGATTACAGTAGCCAGAGGTCTTGGCTTAATTTCTAGGCACAACTCCAGACCTGCTCCCTGCAGTTTCATTACAATATAATGGATCATCTTCTGCTTCCAGTAACCTATCAGATTGTAAACGATTTTTTATTTATATATATATTTTTTTACATATTATACCTCTTTATAATGCGTTGCAAACGGAATGTTCGATAACATTGATTATTAGCCTATTAATCATTTGCGAGATCATGCGTCTTTTCGAATGACTTTGCACTACTAGCCTATTTTTACACGCGTTAGGCCTACCCCAATACCATGAAATGCAAGACATTTTCATTCCAAAATCTATGTTTTCCAGTAGATAATACAACTATTTTTTTAGAGAGAAAAGGACGTAATCCGACATTTAAACCTATGATGGAGAGAATATTGAGACCTGCACCCCATCTATTGACGGCCACAAAGTGGCAGTAAAGACCATCTGTTGCTTTATACAATTGTCACTGGAACTGCATTAATGACTTGTTAATCACACCATCTGATTGTACAATAGATTTATAGGTTTGAACCTTCAAAACAATTGTTAGGACTATGATCTAAAGCCGTAATACACGCACAAATATAGCCTAACATTGGAAAACCAGTCCCAAGTAATTTCACTTGCCTGTTCATTAGGCTAATCATACCATGGAGCAGTGCACTTGGGAAGATCAAATCAAACGTTATTGGTCACATACACATATTTGGCAGTTGTTATTGTGGGTGTAGTTAAATGATTGGACTTAGGAGCTAGAAGCAGAGCTTCCATGTCTGTCAGCGTCATCTGGTACTTTTAATACATGTAATTATAAAATGAATAGCAAACGTATGAGGTAAAGTAGCCTACTGAAAAATCAGCTGTAGGAAATTGTCATTTTCAAGGGTGCTCAGGTTCCAAATCAAAAGGCTAGCTGCATTTCAGTTGGAAATTAATTGTTGTTTCACAATGTAAGACCAAGAATTATGGTCTATATTTATTGAAATGATCATAAATGACCATAGGTCTATAGACAGTTCCGATTGCAAAACATTTCTATAAGGCCTCTTCTGGCACAACAGGGGTAGGCCTGATTACCAACAGCGATGAGACAGCCTACACGGAGGAGGTGAGAGCCCTGGCGGACGGGTGCCAGGAGAATAACCTCTAAACACAAGTATTTTCGCTGCACGTGCAATAACATCTGCAAATCTGTGTAGCCTACACGACCAATAAACATTGATTTGATAAGATGGGATAATGGTTCACCCCTGACATTATTGGATGGACATGACCAGACGGGCTTGGTGAGTATAATGGCATGCCGTCTCCTGTGTGAGCAGAGCATGAACCTGGAACGGGCCACACCAGGGTGTTGTCCAAGGAGACAGATTCTGATGGCGACGCCACAGCTCCGGCCGAGGTTCAGCTTGAGCTAAGGAGATGAAATTATGACAGAGATGACATTATCAACCTCTAATGCATTCATTCCAATCTGTGACTGTAATAGTCCAGTGAGTAATGTAATAACTTTGATGTACTCATAATATGAGTATATCAGAGTTATCAAGTGTAGATCTACTACATTACTGATCACTGTCTGTTCAATTGAAGATAGTTGTGTTTTCACAGCACAGCTGAGTGAGATGCCTTATGGCTAACGAGGCATGGTGCGATGAAAGAAACATACAGGAACTCAAATCCTTCTGTTCACCTGATTTACAATTCCTCACAATCAAATGTAGACCGCATTATCTACCAAGAGAATTCTCTTCGATTATAATCACAGCCGTATATATCCCCCCCCCAAGCAGACACATCGATGGCTCTGAACAAACTTTATTTAACTCTTTGCAAACTGGAAACTATTTATCCGGAGGCTGCACTCATTGTTGTTGGGGATTTTAACAAGGCTAATCTGAAAACAAGACTCCCTAAATTTTATCAGCATATCGATTGCGCAACCAGGGGCGGAAAAACCTCACTGTTACTCTAACTTCTGCGACGCATATAAGGCCCTGCCCCGCCCCCCTTTCGGAAAAGCTGACCACGACTCCATTTTGCTGATACCTGCCTACAGACAAAGCTAAAAAAAGAAGCTCCCACGCTGAGGTCTGTCCAACGCTGGTCCGACCAAGCTGACTCCACACTCCAAGACTGCTTCCATCATGTGGACTGGGACATGTTTCGTATTGCGTCAAATAACAACATTGACGAATACGCTGATTCGGTGTGCGAGTTCATTAGAACGTGCGTTGAAGATGGCGTTCCCATAGCAACGATTAAAACATTCCCTAACCAGAAACCTTGGATTGATGGCAGCATTCGCGTGAAACTGAAAGCGCGAACCACTGCTTTCAATCAGGGCAAGGTGTCTGGTAACATGACTGAATACAAACAATGCAGCTATTCCCTCCGTAAGGCTATCAAACAAGCTAAGCGTCAGTACAGAGACAAAGTAGAATCCCAATTCAACGGCTCAGACACAAGAGGCATGTGGCAGGGACTACAGTCAATCACGGACTACAGGAAGAAATCCAGCCCAGTCACGGATCAGGATGTCTTGCTCCCAGGCAGACTAAATAACTTTTTTGCCCGCTTTGAGGACAATACAGTGCCACTGACACTGCCTGCAACGGAAAAATGCGGTCTCTCCTTCACTGCAGCCGAGGTGAGTAAAACATTTAAACGTGTTAACCCTCGCAAGGCTGCAGGCCCAGACGTCATCCCCAGCCGCGCCCTCAGAGCATGCGCAGACCAGCTGGCTGGTGTGTTTACGGACATATTCAATCAATCCCTATACCAGTCTGCTGTTCCCACATGCTTCAAGAGGGCCACCATTGTTCCTGTTCCCAAGAAAGCTAAGGTAACTGAGCTAAACGACTACCGCCCCGTAGCACTCACTTCCGTCATCATGAAGTGCTTTGAGAGACTAGTCAAGGACCATATCACCTCCACCCTACCTGACCCACTCCAATTTGCTTACCGCTCAAATAGGTCCACAGACGATGCAATCTCAACCACACTGCACACTGCCCTAACCCATCTGGACAAGAGGAATACCTATGTGAGAATGCTGTTCATCGACTACAGCTCGGCATTCAACACCATAGTACCCTCCAAGCTCGTCATCAAGCTCGAGACCCTGGGTCTCAACCCCACCCTGTGCAACTGGGTACTGGACTTCCTGACGGCCCGCCCCCAGGTGGTGAGGGTAGGTAACAACATCTCCTCCCCGCTGATCCTCAACACTGGGGCCCCACAAGGGTGCGTTCTGAGCCCTCTCCTGTACTCACTGTTCACCCACGACTGCGTGGCCACGCACGCTTTCAACTCAATCATCAAGTTTGCGGACGACACAACAGTGGTAGGCTTGATTACCAACAACGACGAGACGGCCTACAGGGAGGAGGTGAGGGCCCTCGGAGTGTGGTGTCAGGAAAATAACCTCACACTCAACGTCAACAAAACTAAGGAGATGATTGTGGACTTCAGGAAACAGCAGAGGGAACACCCCCCTATCCACATCGATGGAACAGTAGTGGAGAGAGTAGCAAGTTTTAAGTTCCTCGGCATACACATCACAGACAAACTGAATTGGTCCACTCACACAGACAGCATCGTGAAGAAGGCGCAGCAGCGCCTCTTCAACCTCAGGAGGCTGAAGAAATTCGGCTTGTCACCAAAAGCACTCACAAACTTCTACAGATGCACAATCGAGAGCATCCTGGCGGGCTGTATCACCGCCTGGTACGGCAACTGCTCCGCCCTCAACCGTAAGGCTCTCCAGAGGGTAGTGAGGTCTGCACAACGCATCGCCGGGGGCAAACTACCTGCCCTCCAGGACACCTACACCACCCGATGTTACAGGAAGGCCATGAAGATCATCAAGGACATCAACCACCCAAGCCACTGCCTGTTCACCCCGCTATCATCCAGAAGGCGAGGTCAGTACAGGTGCATCAAAGCTGGGACCGAAAGACTGAAAAACAGCTTCTATCTCAAGGCCATCAGACTGTTAAACAGCCACCACTAACATTGAGTGGCGGCTGCCAACACACTGACACTGACTCAACTCCAGCCACTTTAATAATGGGAATTGATGGGAAATGATGTAAATATATCACTAGCCACTTTAAACAATGCTACCTTATATAATGTTACTTACCCTACATTATTCATCTCATATGCATACGTATATACTGTACTCTATATCATCGACTGCATCCTTATGTAATACAAGTATCACTAGCCACTTTAACTATGCCACTTTGTTTACATACTCATCTCATATGTATATACTGTACTCGATACCATCTACTGTATCTTGCCTATGCTGCTCTGTACCATCACTCATTCATATATCCTTATGTACATATTCTTTATCCCCTTACACTGTGTATAAGACAGTAGTTTAGGAATTGTTAGTTAGATTACTTGTTGGTTATTACTGCATTGTCGGAACTAGAAGCACAAGCATTTCGCTACACTCGCATTAACATCTGCTAACCATGTGTATGTGACAAATACAATTTGATTTGATTTTGATTTGATTTGAGATAGCGTTAAAAGCTGGGGTTACGTCCCAAATGGCATCCTATTCCCTGGCCTATATAGTGCACCACTTTTGAACAGGACCTATGGTCGAAAGTAGTGCATTATCTAGGGAATAAAGTACAATTTGGGACACATACAGTCCCTTGCGAAAGTATTCGGCCCCCTTGAACTTTGCGACCTTTTGCCACATTTCAGTGAAATGTCATTCATTCTTTTTTGTGAAGAATCAACAACAAGTGGGACACAATCATGAAGTGGAACGACATTTATTGGATATTTCAAACTTTTTTAACAAATCAAAAACTGAAAAATTTGGCGTGCAAAATTATTCAGCCCCTTTACTTTCAGTGCAGCAAACTCTCTCCAGAAGTTCAGTGAGGATCTCTGAATGATCCAATGTTGACCTAAATGACTAATGATGATAAATACAATCCACCTGTGTGTAATCAAGTCTCCGTATAAATGCACCTGCACTGTGATAGTCTCAGAGGTCCGTTAAAAGCGCAGAGAGCATCATGAAGAACAAGGAACACACCAGGCAGGTCCGAGATACTGTTGTGAAGAAGTTTAAAGCCGGATTTGGATACAAAAAGATTTCCCAAGCTTTAAACATCCCAAGGAGCACTGTGCAAGCGATAATATTGAAATGGAAGGAGTATCAGACCACTGCAAATCTACCAAGACCTGGCCGTCCCTCTAAACTTTCAGCTCATACAAGGAGAAGACTGATCAGAGATGCAGCCAAGAGGCCCATGATCACTCTGGATGAACTGCAGAGATCTACAGCTGAGGTGGGAGACTCTTTCCATAGGACAACAATCAGTCGTATATTGCACACATCTGGCCTTTATGGAAGAGTGGCAAGAAGAAAGCCATTTCTTAAAAATCCATAAAAAGTGTTGTTTGAAAGTTTTCCACAAGCCACCTGGGAGACACACCAAACATGTGGAAGAAGGTGCTCTGGTCAGATGAAACCAAAATTGAACTTTTTGGCAACAATGCAAAACGTTATGTTTGGCGTAAAAGCAACACAGCTCATCAACCTGAACACACCATCCCCACTGTCAAACATGGTGGTGGCAGCATCATGGTTTGGGCCTGCTTTTCTTCAGCAGGGACAGGGCAGATGGTTAAAATTGATGGGAAGATGGATGGAGCCAAATACAGGACCATTCTGGAAGAAAACCTGATGGAGTCTGCAAAAGACCTGAGACTTGGATGGAGATTTGTCTTCCAACAAGACAATGATCCAAAACATAAAGCAAAATCTACAATGGAATGGTTCAAAAATAAACATATCCAGGTGTTAGAATGGCCAAGTCAAAGTCCAGACCTGAATCCAATCGAGAATCTGTGGAAAGAACTGAAAACTGCTGTTCACAAATGCTCTCCATCCAACCTCACTGAGCTCGAGCTGTTTTGCAAGGAGGAATGGGAAAAAATGTCAGTCTCTCGATGTGCAAAACTGATAGAGACATACCCAAAGCGACTTACAGCTGTAATCGCAGCAAAAGGTGGCGCTACAAAGTATTAACTTAATTGGGCTGAATAATTTTGCACGCCCAATTTTTCAGTTTTTGATTTGTTAAAAAAGTTATAAATATCCAATAAATGTCGTTCCACTTCATGATTGTGTCCCACCTGTTGTTGATTCTTCACAAAAAAATACAGTTTTATATCTTTATGTTTGAAGCCTGAAATGTGGCAAAAGGTCGCAAAGTTCAAGGGGGCCGAATACTTTCGCAAGGCACTGTACTAAATCATCATTAAATGGGCTTGTTTCAACAATTATATTCAATTATATGACTGGATTTGTCAAGAGAATATTCCAAATGTTTATTCTAGCTACATGATTAAGTCTTAGGTCACCAGTGTTTTTACATATTGAAATGACAACATCTCTGACATCTTATAAAGCTATAATTGGATGAATCGTTATATAAGCTCTATTCTATAATGGTATTACCATCACTTTGTCAACATAGTTGTTTTGCTTCGCCTTAACTTATAAATCCGTCATTTCTATTGGATTCCACATTGCATTTCATCCAACACCCAATTTAAAATATTTGTTTTATCCAATTAGGTTGAGATTTGTTTATAAACCATAGATAGCATGAATATGGCAATGTATAGATTCTACTATTAGGAGGCAGCGTCTATTATGTTTTACATTGTTTATGTGGGAGGTATTTCAGTAAAAGTCTATGCAGTCTGTTATCAGCAACACCATTGCCTTCCAGGACTGATCTGTGATGATGGACCTCTCCCACGGTGATCTTAATAACCCAATGACCTTCTATTCAGACCAAAAAACACCAGAGAGAATCTGTTACCAAGAAACCAATAAAGGTTCGTCAGATCACACAGTGATTACAAGGGGAAAATTCCCCCAAAGCGCACCAGTTTTGCCTCTGCTTGTCAGCACATGGTCACATTTTGCCCATTCATGGCAAGCCTGATAAGGTGAAATATGAACATCAGGCCTACATGTCGACAGACTGTCTGTCCCTGTCTCTGGTTGCGTCCCAAATTACACCCTATCCCTACATAGACAGTGCACTACTTTGGACCAGACCCCTATGGCCAGACCCCTCAGTAAACATTTAATTGTACAGTTTACACACCACTGTATCCTGTGCATATGACAAAACTCTGATATGATTTTAGATTTTGATGGGCCCTGGTCAAAAGTAGCGGGTTATAGAGGTAAGAGGGTGCCATTTGTGAGGTAACCTTTGTCACTGTACAATGTGTACCTCTCCATTGGTTGTCAGGCCCAGGACCTTTTAAAGGTACAGTAGTCCTTTTATCATTCACTGTTTCTCTTTTAAAGGTGCAGAAGTCCACTCGCTATTCACTCTTTCTGTTCTAGGAAGAAGAACTAGGTTAAATCCTAAATGGCACACTTTTTCCCATTTAGAGCTCTACAACAGTAGTGCACTAAATAGGGAATAGTATTCCATTTGGGAAGCAATCATAACCCTTTTTGAACTCAACCCTTTTGGTGACTGACACATACACACCCTCCATCTTAGGTGACCTAATTTCCTTTGGTAGCAGCCGTGGGAATGCAACATCTGAATACAAACTGACCAGAATGTTTTTTGAGTGCGTCCATGAAATCATTGAGCTAATCAATTACTGTAAAAAGATTACTGAAGATTTGGATATAAATGATTGGCAGCACGACCGTGAGAAGTACTCTTGTTTGCTAGGTCTAAAAGATGTATGTTTAGTTTCAAACACTTTGATTTTTTTTTATTATTATTGCTGTCTGACAAATATCATGAGATTTGACAAATCAATTCCTATCAGTTCCATTCTTTCCCTTGGGTGGGGAGAAGGCCTCCTGGTTCAATAATCCAATTTTAACCATGACTCTCTGCTCAAGCAACGGAACTGCACTCTGCCGAGTGATAATCCTCATGAGGTCAAACTAACATTGCAGCAGTAGAGATTAACTTAAATTCAGATAATGACTTTACATGGCCTTACCTGATTATACAATAAGGGTGTAGGGTGAGGTTGCCCCTAGATGCTGATCTGGGATCAGTTTTATATTTTCAGTTTTGCATGGCCTGGCACATTGACGTAAACATGTTGCTTTAGACCCCTCAATTGGTTTGATATCAGTCACCACTTTGAATTTGCACAAACTGAATCATCACTATCATAACTAGTGTGATGTCTCAGCATGTTCCATAACCTATGGTCTAAGGAACATACACCTCCATGCCTATTGGATCTGCTAAAATATATCTGTCAGTATAGGACTTAACTTATTTAGTGGTCTTGTGGTTAGAGTTTGGAAGGTTGGGAGTTCGATCCCTGGCTAAGTCATACAAAACGCTGTAAAATGGGCCAGATGCATCTCTATTTGGCACTTAGTATTAACTAAATAGATTAGGGGTAAGGCTCTGCGATAGACTAGCGTCCTGTCCAGGGGGTGTACATGTACATCAATATTTATGCCATTTAGAAGACATTTTTATCCAAAGCTGCCATTAAGATGCCTCACGCCATAGAAACAGGATATAGGCTCTTGCTCCTACGAGCTGCTCTGGCTTGCACAAGCCAAGGCTACTTATAAGCCCAATATATGAAGATATTAATCACTGCTCCAGTCAGTGTCCCTATTCATCCAATGATCCTTACCCACCAATTTCACTACGAACTTGAATCCTAGCCCTGCCACGTTATAATAGGACCAATGAGGTTAGGATTAACCTGGTTTGAGTGGCAAGAAGAAAAATACATTCTATTGTGCCTCCCTCTATGGCCCCAGGGTAAAGTTTCCCCTAGGTACTTCCTCTCCCCCAATCCTAACCTTAACCATTAGTGTGGGAAATGCAAAACTGACCCAAGATCACCGTCTAGGAGCAACTTCACCCTGTCTGTGCGCTGAAACAGGAAACTCAACAGTGCCACAGACACTAGGAGAGGAAGTAAGGGCAAGTGTCCATATCCTGGTGTTACAACATCTGAGGGACACATACATGCAGTACCAGTCAAATGTTTGGACACACGTACTCATTCAAGGGGTTTTCTTTATTTTTTTACTATTTTCTACATTGTGGAATAATAGTGAAGACATCTAAACTATGAAATAACACATTTGGAATCATATAGTAACCAAAAAAGCGTTCAACAAATCAAAATATATTATATTTTTGAGATTCTTCAAAGTAGCCACCCTTTGCCTTGATGACAGCTTTGCACACTCCATTCTCTCAACCAGCTTAATGAGGTAGTCACCTGGAATGCATTTTAATTAACAGGTGTGCCTTGTTAAAAGTAAATTTGTGGAATGTATTTTCTTAATGTGTTTGAGCCAATCAGTTGTGACAAGGTAGGGGTGGTATACAGAAGACAGACCTATTTGGTAAAAGACCAAGTCCATATTATGAAAAGAACAACTCAAATAAGCAAAGCAAAACGACAGTCCATCATTACTTTAAGACATGAAGTTCAGTCAATCTGGAAAATTTGAAGAACTTTGAAAGTTTCTTCAAGTGCAGGTGCAAAAACCATCAAGCGCTATGATGAAACTGGCACACATGAGGACCGTCACAGGAAAGGAAGACCAAGAGTTACCTCTGCTGCAGAGGATAAGTTCATTAGCAGCCCAAATAAATGCTTCACAGAGTTCAAGTAACAGACACAAATCAACATCAACTGTTCTGAGGAGGCTGCATGAATCAGGCCTTCGTGGTCGAATTGCTGCAAAGAAACCACTACTAAAGGACACCAATAAGAAGAAGAGACTTTCTTGGGCCAAGAAACATGAGCAATGAACATTAGACTGGTGGAAATCTGTCCTTTAGTCTGATGATTTCAAATTTGCGATTTTTGGTTTCAACTGCCATGTCTTTGTGAGACGCAGAGTAGGTGAATGGATGATCTCCGCATGAGTGGTTCCCACCGCGAAGCATGGAGGAGGAGGTGTGAGTGTGCTTTGCTGGTGACACTGTCTGTGATTTATTTAGAATTCAAGGCAGACTTAACGAGCATGGCTACCACAGTATTCTACAGCGACACGCCATACCATCTAGTGTGCGCTTAGTTGGACTATCATTTGTTTTTCAACAGGACAATGACCCAAAACACAACTTCAGGCTGTGTAAGGGCTATTTGACCAAGAAGGAGAGTGATTAAGTGCTGCATCAGATAACCTGGCCTCCACAATCACCCGACCTATATCCAATTGAGATGGTTTGGGATGAGTTGGACCACAGAGTGAAGGAAAAGCAGCCACCAAGTGGTCAGCATATCTGGGAACTCCTTCAAGACTGTTGGAAAAGCATTCCTAATGAAGCTGGTTAAGAGAATGCCAAGAGTGTGCAAAGCTGTCATCAAGGCAAATGGTGGCTTCTTTGAAGAAACTAAAATCTAAAATATATTTTCATTTGTTTTACACTTTTTTGGTTACTACATGATTCCATCTGTTATTTCATAGTGTTGATGTCTTCACTATTATTCTACAATGTAGAAAATAGTAAAAACCCTTGAATGAGTAGGTGTGTCCAAACTTTTGACTGGTACTGTACTTTCAGTCAAGTGACACAACTATAAAGAGATTCCTCAAAATCAAAAGGGAAGTAAATGGTTGATAGTCTGAAAATCTGAGCATTTCAACAATGGAACCAGTGTTCTGATATCGACTCACGTGTTGGTAGATCACACCTGCAGGTGGGTTGTGCCAGAAAATATTTTAGCCATGATTGTAATTGTAATGACAGGCTTGTCACTGTGGGTGACAGATTGTGTGAGCAATTACAAGGTTAAATCGTTTCCATAATTGAACTCACAAAATCCCACTGTCACATTCCAAGATTCCATCTGTCCATCCTGTATAGATAGACTCCAAGGAAAATAAATAAAGTATTTTTTAATGTAATTACACAGAACATCTCTCCTTTCCAATCACCGTCAGATATTCACTCCAGCAGTAAATGTTCCTGTCACGAACAGTCAAGGCAATCATCTTCTCACCTTAGCTTTGCTCCACACACCATGGCATAGACTGACCAGGTGAATCCAGGTGAAAGCTTTGATGCCTTACAGTTAATTCCACTTCAATCAGTGTAGATGAAGGTGAGGAGGGGTTAAAGAAGGATTTTTAAGCCTTGAGTCAATTGAAACATGGATTGTGTTTATGTGCCATACAGAGGGTGAACGGGCAAGACAAAATATTGACGTGCCTTTGAACGGGGTATGGTAGTAGGTGCCAGGCGCACCGGTTTGAGCGTGTCAAGAACTGCAATGCTGCTGGGTTTTTCACTCTCAACAGTTTCCCATGTGTATCAAAAATGGTCCACCACCCAACGGACATCCACCCAACTTGACACAACAGTGGGAAGCATTGGAGTCAACATGGGCCAGCATCCCTTTGGAATGCTTGACACCTTGTAGAGTCCATGCCCTGACAAATTGAGGCTGTTCTAAGGGCAAAAGGGGGTGCAACTCAATATTAGGACAGTGTTCCTAATGTTTTGTACACTCAGTGTATACACATGCATGTAATAAAATAAAGATGCACAAACCATGAATGGGTTTTAATGAAATAGTCTGTTAACTTTACTCCACTGGCCAGGTTTACATTGCATGTCGACTTCCTGAAATAGAAGAGGACTGTGCCTTCCAACCACCTGCTGCTGTTAAAGCTGTAAGACTGCAGTGAGAGGAAATGGAAAAGCTACACTAACCATGTATGAGATTATGAGGAAGGCCCCAGTCACGTGGTTTGGATTGACACTGTGGTGTTATGGCTCTAGGATTTACACTGAGGAAAGGAAGCCTTTTGTGGATTATACTAGAGGTCACAGGGTTCAAATTGAGCGTCTGGAGGGAAGTGAATGTAAAAGTGGTTTGTTTTGAGTGCCTGAGTTGTTTGGCACTGTCCAGAGACAACCCATAGCCCCTGACAAGCCCTAACGTACATTGCAGATCAGAAAGGATGGAATTGGTATGACGCAATATGGCAAAATTTCCACATAGGGGAAGGTGGAGTTACCACCATTTCCCTTTTACCTATCCAACTCTTTCAGATCTACATGACAGGCCTAGGCCCTTGGGGGTAGGGGGTAGGGGGTAGGGGACAAAGTGCACTTGTCTGAGTATGTTTCCTGTCGTAGCACAGGAATCGAATGCATGAGTCTCACGTTGGCCTGCCCCAAATCGTACCGTGCTGGCTCTGATATTTTCCTTTTCATATTGTCCCTTCCAGTGCGGTTCCATCTGCCTTTTTGGCTCAGTAGTGATGGATGGATGCTTTGCTCAGTAGTGATGGATGCCCAGGACAACTTGCCTTGGCTCAGTAGTGATGGATGCATAGCCAGCCCAGGACAACTTGGCTTGTTTGGCTCAGTAGTGATGGATGCATAGCCAGCCCAGGACAACTTGGCTTGGTTGCCTTGTTTGGCTCAGTAGTGATGGATGCATAGCCAGCCCAGGACAGCTCTGCCTTGTTTGGCTCAGTAGTGATGGATGCATAGCCAGCCCAGGACAGCTCTGCCTTGTTTGGCTCAGTAGTGATGGATGCATAGCCAGCCCAGGACAGCTCTGCCTTGTTTGGCTCAGTAGTGATGGATGCCTTGCCAGCCCAGGACAGCTCTGCCTTGTTTGGCTCAGTAGTGATGGATGCATAGCCAGCCCAGGACAGCTCTGGTTCAGTAGTGATGGATTGTTTGGCTCTCAGTAGTGATGGATGCGTAGCCAGCCCAGGACAGCTTGGTTCAGTAGTGATGGATGCCCAGCCCAGGACAACTTGTTTGGCTCAGTAGTGATGGATGCATAGCCAGCCCAGGAGTAGTGATGGATGCATCCAGCCCAGGACAGCTGCCTTGTTTGGCTCAGTAGTGATGGATGCATAGCCAGCCCAGGACAGCTCTGCCTTGTTTGGCTCAGTAGTGATGGATGCATAGCCAGCCCAGGACAACTTGGCTTGGCTCAGTAGTGATGGATGCATAGCCAGCCCAGGACAACTTGGCTTGGCTCAGTAGTGATGGATGCATAGCCAGCCCAGGACAACTTGGCTTGGTTCAGTAGTGATGGATGCATAGCCAGCCCAGGACAACTTGGCTTGGTTCAGTAGTGATGGATGCGTAGCCAGCCCAGGACAGCTCTGCCTTGTTTGGCTCAGTAGTGATGGATGCATAGCCAGCCCAGGACAGCTCTGCCTTGTTTGGCTCAGTAGTGATGGATGCATAGCCAGCCCAGGACAACTTGGCTTGGCTCAGTAGTGATGGATGCATAGCCAGCCCAGGACAACTTGGCTTGGCTCAGTAGTGATGGATGCGTAGCCAGCCCAGAAATGGCTCCTTAGCGATGGATGCGTAGCCAGCCCAGAAATGGCTCCTCAGCGATGGATGCGTAGCCAGCCCAGAAATGGCTCCCTAGCGATGGCTCCCTAGCGAGCACAGAAATGGCTCCCTAGTGATGGATGCGTAGCCAGCCCAGGAATAGTACAGTAGTGATGGATGCGTAGCCAGCCCAGGAATAGTACAGTAGTGATGGATGCGTAGCCAGCCCAGGAATAGTACAGGAGTGATGGATGCGTAGCCAGCCCAGGAATAGTGTAGTGATGGATGTGTAGCCAGCCCAGGAATAGTACAGTAGTGATGGATGTGTAGCCAGCCCAGGAATAGTACAGTAGTGATGGATGCGTAGCCAGCCCAGGAATAGTACAGTAGTGATGGATGCGTAGCCAGCCCAGGAATAGTACAGTAGTGATGGATGTGTAGCCAGCCCAGGAATAGTACAGTAGTGATGGATGCGTAGCCAGCCCAGGAATAGTACAGTAGTGATGGATGTGTAGCCAGCCCAGGAATAGTACAGGAGTGATGGATGTGTAGCCAGCCCAGGAATAGTACAGTAGTGATGGATGCGTAGCCAGCCCAGAAATGGCTCCCTAGCGATGGACGCATAGCTAGCCCAGGAATAGCTCAGTAGTGTGAAAAAAAGTATAAGGTTAGGGGTTTGGGGTTACGTGCTCCTGCTAAATGGGATTATACTGGTGCGCTCTGTCAGGCTGTTTTGTTTTGATCAATAGCCACAGAAATCTGTCATACCATATCAGCCTAAATCACCTGTTAAACACATTTGACAGCTTCAAAGGCCCAATCGGCTGTGCTCATGAATTGGTGAAGTTTTGTTTGTTTTTCTATGAGCGTTGAGGCATGTAATGTGAGAGAAGTAGATATTTGATGGCCGTGTGCCTAGTGAGTTTACCTGACAGGTTATTGGCTGAGAAAAGATATTTGAATACCTGTACTTGGAAACGGTCTCTGGCTTTGTAATATGATAATGCTTACATCAGTATGTATTTGCGTACTTTCACGCAACTGCACTGCGTGTTGGCCATTGTGGCGATCAAGACACATCCATACAATCGAATAATCTGTCAAACAAACAAACATGTCGTACGTCAAAAAATGAGCTACAGCGTTTGGTTTAATTCCCCATTACAGTAGTACTATTGCCCCTCTATTTTGCCTCTAGACCTATTAGTCTAGGTGTGGAGTAAACAATACAACACATTTACATTGAAGGTACTGCTCAGTCACAATAAGCACTACTAAGCTCTAACACACTGGGCTCTAACACACTGGGCTCTAACACACTGGGCTCTAACACACTGGGCTCTAACACACTGGGCTCTAACACACTGGGCTCTAACACCCTGGGCTCTAACACACTGGGCTCTAACACACTGGGCTCTAACACACTGGGCTCTAACACACTGGGCTCTAACACACTGGGCTCTAACACCCTGGGCTCTAACACACTGGGCTCTAACACACTGGGTTCTAACACACTGGGCTCTAACACACTGGGCTCTAACACACTGGGCTCTAACACACTGGGCTCTAACACCCTGGGCTCTAACACACAGTTACTGTCTATCAGACTTGCCCTCCACACACCAGTGTTTGTCAGTCAGCTGACATAACATCATCAGCAACTGACTCCATTCACACACAAGGCTGCAAACCCACCCTCGTGATCCTGCCATTCCCTAGGTGCCTCCCTCTGCCCGGTCATTGAGTGCAGACACACAGATGTATGTGCAGGCACACACACACCCAGACATAGAAACGCACACACGCACGCGCACGCTCTTCCTCTTCCCCCTAGCAGCCTTTCTCCACTCACCCTCTCATTTTCATAGATGCTACCCCTCCCCCATGTTCAGTGAGCAAATACCTAACTTTGTCCACACTCTCCCCCTGTTAGCGAAATCCCCTTCCACCATATGCTTGCTGTAGCTTCCTGTTTTTGTCTTTGTCTCCCATGTTTAGCTGTACTGTGTGGTTGTTGGCTGGCTGTTGTGTAGTCCTTACTTACTACCACATGTCAGTCTGGTCCTCTTAAAGGAAAATTCCACTCAAAAACTATATTTTCGTATTTTTTTCATTAGTCCACTGTTTACACAGTCCCAAAATATTTTGCATGTTAGCGGTCAAGTTTTCAAGATAGTGGACTTTCAAGAAGCGAAGTGTCACTTGCCACATCATCTTGATGATGCGTTTTGCATCATATGATGACGCGTTTTACATCATCATGATGATGTGGCAAGTGACACTTCGCTTCTTGAAAGGCCAATATCGTGTCCAATATCGTGACAGCTGACATGCAAAACATTTTGGGACTGTATTAAAGGTACAATATGCAGAAGGCGCTCCGCCATTTCCTGGTTGCAAGTACAAATAGTTTGCCTAATTTCAGATTATGTGACAAAACAAGCCATGGATTATGTAGAGCACTTTTACCCTACAAGGTCCGTTGCCTGCTGGTATTCTGTTCTACCTGAAAATTCGTTAAACACACCTGGTGTCCCAGTTCTAAGTCAGTCCCTGATTAGAGGGGAACAATGACAAAATGCAGTGAAACTGGCTTCGAGGTCCTGAGTTGAGTTTGAAAGGTGTAGAGAAACATTGTACCATTTAAACCTCTGTGAAATATATTTTCATTAAACCAAAATATTGTAATTTCAGCTGTTTGAAACTGGTGTAGAAAACTGAAAGTAAAAGATGCAAAAACCTAAGCATGGGAAGCATAGAAATAGAGCACATAGAACTGATGTACCACTCCTCACAATTGTGTTCAATGAGAATGGCAGATCTATAACTCACAATTCTATGTGAATTTGGTCAGGTCACCCAAAAAGTTACATATTGCAGCTTTAACAGTGGACTAATGAAGAAAAACATGAAAAACGTTTTTGAGTGAATATGTATATGACACCAAAAAAACAAACATGTATTGGTCACATACATGTGTTTAGCAGATGTTATTATGGGTGTAGCAAAATGCTTGTAAATGCACCACCAACTGAACACCTGGTTTGATTGCTCCTCACAAACAAGGGCCTCTATATCAGTAACCCCTGAGAAAAGTGGGTCTAGACCTTGGAATAGAACTTGTGTGAATTGTTATGTAATATTCTGTACCTATTTATTCATTAATTAACAGCCACCCGGACGAGAAAACAACAATAAAATGAGGAAACTGTTAATTGAAGTCTTTTTCGGTCCTTTGTTTTCAGTTGGAACGTTACCCTTCCTTATATCAGCTTTCTAGACCAGGAAATTATTCAGGGATTTCCACAAATGTGAAAGAAACATGCCCTCTCCTTTATCTCCTTTTGTCACCGTTGACCTTAAAACAACATCAATGTCAATAGCACTTTGTCATAGAGCACATCATGTTTCTTATTCCTCATCTTGAAGTCAGCAGACCATTCCATCATGTATGTAATGACCCTTTTGTTGATAAAGTGAAAAATATATCCCCCCAGTAGTGATCACACGTGACTATTGTGAACCCAGGCATGTTTGCAGTGTATAGGTTTTTACGAGAGGTCAGCAGCTCTTTGGTGGGCTGTTGTGTTGTTTTTTTTACCCTGGCTTTTATGGCCATGTTAGTACACTGTTAGTTGACATGTTGTTGGAGCTCTTACTGAAGGAGGGGGGTGGTTCTTAGACAACCCTCCCCACGGTACCTTGCCTGTACTGGGAGGAGTGACACAATGAGAGGGGGACCGAATGTGGTGCTCTGGTGCCAGGGTGAGCAGTGAGCACAACCCTCCATTTTCTCACACTGTCTTTGTTATCTAGGACAGAACTGTGCAGAGGCATGCATGGTTAGGACATTATGCTTATGTCATCTACACAGGTGACCATGTGTTGCACTACTAATGCTCCTCAATGACAATGGGCTGGGAAATGACTTGTGAGGATGTTTCACAAAGAACAATGGAAGAAATCCTTTGTTTATGTCATTTTGCCACTGGTGTAACACCCCAGGGTACCCCGGGAGACTGGTGCTCTGCCAGACTCATATATGTAGTCAGTAAGGCAGAAACCTTTGTAGCCTTTCCCATAATTAATATCCTATCTCTAGAAATCAACAGAAATGGCCACTTGCAGAAACTATTAGCAACTAGTAAACTCAGTTACAGTGGACAAAGTACCAATATAAAGTTGTCATTGTGTTTACCATGCGTCACAAGGCAAAATTGTGGTGTAGATATTGGGGGGCGAACAATAGACGGGGCGTCTGGCAGGTCCTACCTGGATTTTTTTTTACATTTTAAAACATAGATCCTGCAATTATACACTGTTAGAGATGACAAATTATTATTCTCTTGAGGGGTTTATGGAGGAGTATCTGGAGAGGGTTATGTGGAGGGATATCTGGAGGAGTATCTGGAGGGGGTATGGAGGGGTATCTGGAGAGGTATCTGGAGGGGGGTATATGAATGGATATCTGGAGGGGTATCTGGATTAGTATCTGGAGGGGGTATGGAGGGGTATCTGGAGAGGTATCTGGAGGAAGTATGGAGGGGTATCTGGAGGGGGTATGGAGGGGTATCTGGAGGGGGTATGGAGGGGTATCTGGAGGAGTATCTGGAGTGGGTATGGAGGGGTATCTGGAGGAGTATCTGGAGGAGTATCTGGAGGGGTATCTGGAGAGGTATCTGGAGGGGGTATGGAGGGGTATCTGGAGGAGTATCTGGAGGGGGTATGGAGGGGTATCTGGAGAGGTATCGGGAGGGGGGTATATGAATGGATATCTGGAGGAGTATCTGGAGGGGGTATGGAGGGGTATCTGGATTAGTATCTGGAGGGGGTATGGAGGGGTATCTGGAGAGGTATCTGGAGGAAGTATGGAGGGGTATCTGGAGGGGGTATGGAGGGGTATCTGGAGGGGGTATGGAGGGGTATCTGGAGGAGTATCTGGAGGGGGTATGGAGGGGTATCTGGAGAGGTATCTGGAGGGGGTATGGAGGGGTATCTGGAGGAGTATCTGGAGGGGGTATGGAGGGGTATTTGGAGAGGTATCTGGAGGGGGTATGGAGGGGTATCTGGATTAGTATCTGGAGGGGGTATGGAGGGGTATGTGGAGAGGTATCTGGAGGAAGTATTGAGGGGTATCTGGAGGGGGTATGGAGGGGTATCTGGAGGGGGTATGGAGGGGTATCTGGAGGAGTATCTGGAGGGGGTATGGAGGGGTATCTGGAGGGGGGTATATGGAGGGGTATCTGGATGGGTATCTGGAGAGGTATCTGGAGGGGGGTATGGAGGGGTATCTGGAGGGGGTATGGAGGAGTATCTGGAGGGGGTATGGAGGGGTATCTGGAGGGGTATCTGGAGGAGTATCTGGAGGGGGTATGGAGGGGTATCTGGAGAGGTATCTGGAGGGCTATCTGGAGGGGGTATGGAGGGGTATCTGGAGGGGTATCTGGAGGGGGTATGGACGGGTATCTGGAGGAGTATCTGGAGGGGGTATGGAGGGGTATCTGGAGAGGTATCTGGAGGGGTATCTGGAGGGGGGTATATGGAGGGATATCTGGAGGGGTATCTGGAGGGGGTATGGAGGGGTATCTGGAGAGGTATCTGGAGGGGGGGTATATGAATGGATATCTGGAGGAGTATCTGGAGGGGGTATGGAGGGGTATCTGGAGAGGTATCTGGAGGAAGTATGGAGGGGTATCTGGAGGGGGTATGGAGGGGTATCTGGAGGGGGTATGGAGGGGTATCTGGAGGGGGTATGGAGGGGTATCTGGAGGGGGGTATATGGAGGGGTATCTGGATGGGGTATATGGAGGGGGTATATGGAGGGGTATCTGGGGGGAATCTGGAGGGGTGTAAGGAGGGGTATCTGGAGGGGTATATGGAGGGGTATCTGGAGGGGGGTACAGTGCCTTGCCTTCGGCCCCCTTGAACTTTGCAACCTTTTGCCACATTTCAGGCTTCAAACATAAAGATATAAAACTATTTTTTTGTGAAGAATCAACAACAAGTGGGACACAATCATGAAGTGGAACGACATTTATTGGATATTTCAAACTTCTTTAACAAATCAAAAACTGACAAAGTGGGCGTGCAAAATTATTCAGCCCCCTTAAGTTAATACTTTGTAGCACAACCTTTTGCTGCGATTACAGCTGTAAGTCGCTTGGGGTATGTCTCTATCAGTTTTGCACATCGAGAGACTGAATTTTTTTCCCATTCCTCCTTGCAAAACAGCTCGTGCTCAGTGAGGTTGGATGGAGAGCATTTGTGAACAGCAGTTTTCAGTTATTTCCACAGATTCTCGATTGGATTCAGGTCTGGACTTTGACTTGGCCATTCTAACACCTGGATATGTTTATTTTTTAACCATTCCATTGTAGATTTTGCTTTATGTTTTGGATCATTGTCTTGTTGGAAGACAAATCTCCGTCCCAGTCTCAGGTCTTTTGCAGACTCCATCAGGTTTTCTTCCAGAATGGTCCTGTATTTGGCTCCATCCATCTTCCCATCAATTTTAACCATCTTCCCTGTCTCTGCTGAAGAAAAGCAGGCCCAAACCATGATGCTGCCACCACCATGTTTGACAGTGGGGATGGGTGTTCAGGGTGATGAGCTGTGTTGCTTTTACGCCAAACATAACGTTTTGCATTGTTGCCAAAAAGTTCAATTTTGGTTTCATCTGACCAGAGCACCTTCTTCCACATGTTTGGTGTGTCTCCCAGGTGGCTTGTGGCAAACTTTAAACAACACTTTTTATGGATATCTTTAAGAAATGGCTTTCTTCTTGCCACTCTTCCATAAAGGCCAGATTTGTGCAATATACGACTGATTGTTGTCCTATGGATAGAGTCTCCCACCTCAGCTGTAGATCTCTGCAGTTCATCCAGAGTGATCATGGGCCTCTTGGCTGCATCTCTGATCAGTCTTCTCCTTGTATGAGCTGAAAGTTTAGAGGGACGGCCAGGTCTTGGTAGATTTGCAGTGGTCTGATACTCCTTCCATTTCAATATTATCGCTTGCACAGTGCTCCTTGGGATGTTTAAAGCTTGGGAAATCTTTTTGTATCCAAATCCGGCTTTAAACTTCTTCACAACAGTATCTCGGACCTGCCTGGTGTGTTCCTTGTTCTTCATGATGCTCTCTGCGCTTTTAACGGACCTCTGAGACTATCACAGTGCAGGTGCATTTATACAGGAGACTTGATTACACACAGGTGGATTGTATTTATCATCATTAGTCATTTTGGTCAACATTGGATCATTCAGAGATCCTCACTGAACTTCTGGAGAGAGTTTGCTGCACTGAAAGTAAAGGGGCTGAATAATTTTGCACGCCAAATTTTTCAGTTTTTGATTTGTTAAAAAAGTTTGAAATATCCAATAAATTTCGTTCCACTTCATGATTGTGTCCCACTTGTTGTTGATTCTTCACAAACAAATACAGTTTTATATCTTTATGTTTGAAGCCAGAAATGTGGCAAAAGGTCGCAAAGTTCAAGGGGGCCGAATACTTTCGCAAGGCACTGTGTATGGATGGGGAATCTGGAGGGGGTATATGGAGGGGTATCTGGGGGGGAATCTGGAGGGGTGTATATGGAGTGGTATTTTGAAAATGCAGTATAAGTGGAACTCACGCATTTTTTGTAATTAACTATAGGACATATTGCTTCAAAATCTGGAAACGATGGACAGTTACTTTAAAGCAAATTCCCTGCAATTCTTCACATTTCGACACAATGACGTGTTCATATACAATCTGTGGCCCTCCGCCCTCCAGACCCCCCACCAATTATATATATTTTTTTGAGGCAGTGGCCCATGGCAATTTCACCTACACCATGCATTATTTTTACAGTTGTATTTTCTTCATTATATATCACCTTTTCTTTTCAGTTGCCAGGATGGAGAGTTCTTAAGACCATTGGAGAGGGGTTTCCTCTTCTGACACAAAACGGCAGTTGTGTTATTCTGTCTTGTTTTTCCTCCTTTTCATATGAATACAGCATCACCCCTGAGGGGAATTCACCTGGTGTGACTTGACTTGGGATGTGTTCTGACATGTTACCCCTGTTCTTTACCAGATGATGTTCATGAGGTGATTCTAATTACGCGTAATATGAGTGGGCTTGTTGACATCATTACTGGCAGTCTGGCACCTTCTCACATCGCTTTGAAATCCGCAGATCCACTGCGCCCTGCCTGCAATGATTTGGTTCTATCATATATTTTTAATGTTACATTTTTTTAGGGTGTTAGATTCTGAGAAGACTCTCTGGGTTCGCTGCATTTCATTTTGAATTGTGCAGTCAGAGGTGCCAATAGCACGTTTGAATAGCTACATACTGTACTTCTGTTGTGTGAATGCAGTGTTTGTGGAAGTCACACAAGACTCCCTCTGTTGAACTTGCTTAGAGGGAGACGGCCATTTGACATCGCAGCTCCAAAGGCCCATCTGTTGTGATGGGGGGTTATTCTAGAATGAACAAAACCAGTATTTCATGAGAATCAACAGTTATGCTGATGACTCAACACTATACACACCAGCGATCACAGCAGGTGAAACCACTACAACACTTAAGAGCTGCATTCAGAAAGGGTTAGTTAGGACTAACTTTACCCCTACTTACATGTACAAATGACCTTGACTAACCTGTACCCCTGCACATTGACTTGGTACCGGTACCCCCGTGTAAAGCCTCGTTATTATTTTATTGGGTTACTTTTTATTGTATTTTTTACTTTAGTTTATTTAGTAAATATTTTCTTAACTCTATTTCCTGAACTGCATTGTTGGTTAAGTGCTTGTAACTAAGCATTTCACGGTAAGGTCTAAACCTGCTATTTTCGGCGGATGTGACAATTAAAACTTGATTTGAATATTTCCAAAACTAAAAGCATTTTATTTGGGACAAATCATTCATTCAACTAAATCTTGTAATGAATAATTTGGTAATTGAGCAAGTTGAGACTCAACAGCTTGGAGTTAACCTGGATTGTACTGTCATGGCCAAAACATATTGATACAACAGTAGCTATGATGGGGAGAAGTCTGTCTATAATAAAGCACTGTCTAAACAGCACTAACAAGGCAGGTCCTACCGGCCCTCGTTTTGTCGCTCCTGGACTACTGTTCAGTCATGTGGTTAGGTGCCACAGAGGGACTTAGGAAAAGTACAATTTGCCCAGGACAGGGCAGAATGGCTGGCCCTTAAATGTATACGAAGAGCTAACAATAATATGCATGTCAATCTCTCCTGGCTCAAAGTATAGGAGAGATAGACTTCATCACTACTTGTATTTGAGAGGTACTGACATGTTGAATGCACTAAGCTGTTTGTTTAAACTAATAGCACACAGCTCGGACACCCATTCATACCCCACAAGACATGCCACCAGAGGTCTCTTCACAATCCCCAAGTCCAGAACAAACTATGGGAGATGCAGAGTACTACATAGAGCCATGACTACATGGAACTCTATTCCACGTCAAGTAACTCATGCAAGCAGTAAAAATAAAAAACATAAAAACACTTTATGGAACAGCGAGGACTGTGGAGACACATGCACAGACACATGCACACAGACACATGGATTTTTGTAGTAGATATGTGGTAGAGTAGTGGCCTGAGGGTGCACAATGTGTTGTGAAATGTTTTTAAAATTGTATAACTGTCTTAATTTCACTGGATCCCAGGAAGAGTAGCTGGCGCCTTGGCAGGAACCAATGGGGATCCATAATAAATACAAAAAAGACAAGCCTCAAGGGAGACAGCTTCTCTTTGTAAAAGACTTGCCCCTTCCCAGCTAATTTTATATTTCATCTTTACTTAACTAGGTGATAATGATAATGTGAAAATATCCTTTGGGTATTGGGCTTAAGGCATGTTTAAACAAGCACAGGCATCATCTAACCGTTGTAAAAACCAATGCCAAAGCGCTTTGGTAGGAACTGTTTTACTGCAGTCTCACCAGGCAGACGACACACTTCCTAGAACTCTTACAGAAAGGCCAAAAAAAACAATGTTCTTTTTGTTCATAAACTTTATTGGAAGAGAAACCAAAAGATGTACAACAATACCAAAGAGAAGTCTTCACTGAAGCTAACATCTCTAGTAAGCTCTAAGACCAGACCAAGGACAGTGAATTCCATTAAAATGATAGGAAGCATAATTCACATCACAATAATATGGAGATTCCTCCTCTAAACCTTCAGAGAAAGATGACAAGCAATTAAAATAGCAAAAAATTAAAACAGGTCAAACCTGCTTCGTTGCACAGTGTTTTTAGTGAGGGACGGTTGCATAGAAGCTTGTTGTGTGAATCACCAAATGGAACTATAAAATACTCAATCTGCATGATTGAGAAAGTAAAGAACATGAGACGAAAGTGCGTCTCTAATCAGCAGCAAACCACACTGTTACTAAACGTCGACAGGTAGCTCTGTAATTTACCAAACCCAGCAGCAAAAGAAGAGTTAGTTTTACTGTACATCTTAGACTATTGGGATATTTGGTGTCACCTCTTGTACAGCAAACCTGCCACAGTACACTACAGGAATATTTTCAGTTGAGTAAAAAGATTGCATGAAGAGCTTGAAATAAACTGAATTAAAGTAGTATAAATAAGATTCTTAAAATAAAAATACAGTCTCTTATACTTGTCTCCATGGTCCCTTTCGTTAAATTAGGTATCTCAAAAAACAACAACAATTCTGACCTTGAGCTTGCTTACAGGTCATACATTTTACCAACCCCGGGCAGAAAACAAGTAGTGGAACATGAGGTATATTTCTCAAGGGAAGGGTGATCAAAACATGGCAGAAACCATATGAGAAAGATGACAATTGTATTAGAAAGACAATTGCCTGCCTTAAAAGTAAGCTTCAGCTAAATGCAAACCAAACTCAAAATGGGTAGAGACAAAAAAAAACTAACTGACCCGTTCGTTCAACTTGTGTAAAATGACAGAAGTTGTGTAATTTGGATAACCCTTTAGATCTTAAGATTAAACAAGAAATGACCCATTTTCTTTGCAACAAATATGAAAAATACTGTTGAATAGAACAGACAACTTACATAAACTTAGTTCTGATAGCAATGGGATTCACAACCTTGCACTTCCCAAAGAATCAGAAAATATATATATATACACAGACAAACATGATGGCTCAGTTGAGGAAAGTCTCTGCAAACGTGCAGGCAAATGAGGTAGCATAATACACAAAGGAGGACTGGAAACAAGTCTATATGGCTGCTTAGTGACTAAACCACAAGAGGAAAACACTTCAATGCAGAACTAAAAGTGATCTCAATTAATGGCAACGATTTACAAAGCAACAACAAAAATCTGAGATTGTAGTTTTGTTACGTAGTTAAAATTACCTTTGAACTAAAACAATTGTGAATTTCAGTCGATATTTCCTCCGATCAAAATTCTCAGTAATAGTCAACAATCACTATCCCGAATAAGAAAACTGTGCCATCCCGTGTTTGTCACACATTTGCGATATGTAAGATCCTACCAGGTGTTTGGGAAGCTCAAAGATAAAATACCCTTCAACAAAATGGCTCAAAAAGAAAATCATTAAAAACATTTTTTTTAGAACAATCTTAAAACAGAATCAAATAGATCAATATGCTGCTCTTATGTAAAGTGTGAGATGGCAAAAACAATTCACAAAAATACATGACCAGTCAATATACTGAGTTGAGAGGAGAGGTGATGTAGGGTGGTAGCCAGTCTCTTAGGAGCAATCCAATAGTTTAAAAACACAGTACACCTTAAACAACTTTTTTCTTTTTACTAACGACTGGGCTGAGTCTAAATCAAAGAATATCCCTATGGGTGATATCACCATATCCACAGCATCGATCTCATCACATCTCAAATGGCACCCATCGGCTTTAAATGCACACTTTCCAAACCCCTCCCCAAAAAGTCAAAATTCAAATTAAAGAAAACAATTAAAATGGTAATTTCAATCCCACTTTCAGATGATTATCAAGGCACGGTGGGGCATAATAAAAAAGGCTACTTGGATTTAAATCATTTAAGCAAAGGTGCACAGACCATCTGTAAAAAATATATATTTTCAGTCCACTGGTTTCAAATCAACAATTTGCTCACCATTTTATGTCATGCCTTCAAGTGATGGACAAGTTAAAGTGAAACTGGATGAAAAGCTGTCAGTAGGATAATGTAGTTTGTCAATGGAAGATGGGGCAAGATGGTGGGGTGTCAGTGAAGCATGCACACAAAGTGGCCAAGGTGTTGAACATATATCAAACGTGTCTTGATACACAGTGCCACCGGTTCACAGGGTAAACCCAAAACAGACACATTCAGGACAAACAAACAACCAAACATGGCCATCCTACTACAAAGCAGCAGATATAACAGGTATATCAATACAAATGGAGTACATGTGTAATCATTATTCTACAATTAATTTCAGACCAAGTAAAACATTCCCTGTAACAATATAGGTTGAGAGAACTGTACTGATAGAATACTAATTCCATTTGCGGTATCAATTAGCAGTTGTCTCGAATGCTTCCTTTTTCTTTTCTCACGGTAGATATTTCACAGTCTTCCAAAGTAAAGTGTACTTCCACTGATTCATTGGGTCCAGGAAGTTTGAAAGTGGTACCTGAGGAGACAAGGGGGAAAAAATAAAATAAATGCATAATTTAAGTCTGAGCTAACATGCAAAGAATGTTCATAACATAAAAGTGGATATATTCGATCAAAAAATTGTATTAAGCAAGATTGTTTAAAAAAAAAAAAACCCAAAGGTGCGCAGGAAAAAGAGATGTAGCCTTGTAGCTAGGCCTTCCAACCTCTCCATCACGAGGTTGTGTGGGTGGCAGGAGTAGGAGTTCAGGGCCAAGACAAAAGAACACACTCTAAAACCACAATTGAGAGCATTCACACCTAACCATAAACAATTTAATCTCAATGACTAAGCTATTAAAAAACCTACTGTTATGTCAAGCCAGCTGACTTTTTCAGTTGCATAACCTAAATGGGTTATATGACCTAAATGTGTGGCTTAAGCGCAAATGGGTCAGCGGCAGCTAGCGTGAGACATTAAAACACTAGAGGCTCTTAACACTGCACACAGAAATCCTTCTCTGAATGCGGGCCAGGGTAAACAAACACCCAGGTCTTTCACACTGGCCATACGGAGGACATCTGAACTGGTCAAACCACCAGCTAGTCTGAGGGGCTATACACTCACCAGTGTGTTTACATAGTCTGAAAGACAGGCATGGAGTGTGTAAAAACAGATTGATAAACAGCCATATTCACTACAATAAATACATTAATCTTACTATAGCCTACAAAACCAGACTCGTGTGGCCTAGGTCAGTGTTTAGTATTGCTGAGTCAATGCAGCAGTGGTCCGTCCTGCTGCAGACCATTACCAGGCTACTACCTACATGTCCCACTCATCTGCAGCAGCCACTGCAGTGGGACCATTGTCTGGGTCTGAGCCACAAACCCCAGCTGAATGAAACTTGGCCCTAACATGACACGAAGACGCAATAGCACTGTTTTATCATATCATTACTCAGCAAAAACACAACCCAGTAATAGGGTCATATTTGGGTTGTATGTGACATCACCTTAAATATGAAGAAGCTAGTTTGTGACAGTGTGATTTTGTTAGTTAGGCACTGCACTGGACATTTTATTAACTTGATTACAGGTACCATTTTCCAGACATGACAACCTTGCTTCTTCTAAAGCCTGGCTTCCTGATAGAAGGTACTAGAAAAGGTATAAGGACCAGGTTGAAGGAGAATTTGCCATTTTCTGAAGAAAATCTCTATTTTTGATGTAAATGGCTTGTTATAGAAGGGTCCAGACTTTTTTTTCTTCTTTTTTTTTTGTGGAAACTTTGCCCAGCCGCGATTCACTTCCTCATTGCTTGTTGTGCGGTATCGGGACACACAAAAGACATGGAACAAAAACACCCACCATCCTTTTCGAAACGGACACACTCTCAGTATAGTGATGTAAGTCTTTAGATGTTGTAAACATTAAATTGTGTCATTAAACTTTATCCGCAACGTTATAATCAATTTTGGTTGAGCCATTTCCCCCACACAGTTGTGGAGGCCGAGTGTGTCTTTATAGTACAGAAACAGCCCACGCAGCACAGCTGGTAGAGGAAACGGCTTGTGATGCACAAAATGGAATATAGCGTTGCGGATAAAGTTTGGAATGACAATTTCATGTATAATACATCTAAAGACCATCACTATAGTGAGTGTGTCCGTTTCTAAAAGGACGTATTTGGGTGTTTTTTGTTCATGTATTTTACATGCCTTGATACTACACGAGTAAGTTAGTTGTTTCTGAAAAACAAGACCCCCACCCCCTCAAAAATGGAAAAGTCTGAACCCTTCTATAAAACATGACATTTACATCAAAAAGGAATAGGAAAATTCTACTTGAACTTCAGTGACAGTAGCTCCACCGGGTCACATTTGACAATTCGGCGGGTGGGGAGGGTAGATTTATATACTGGCCAAATTCTACAGTCGGAGTACAGTCGCTTGTATGTGAATTATTAAGACTCATGAGAGATTTAAATCCACATGGTCCTTTGCTGAAGGAAGGCCTAGGTTCTATAATATTTTAGTATTTTATTAGGATCCCCATGAATCCATCCACAGAGTAATTTTAGTGTATTCCATATATTCTGCAGTTATTTGAAATCCATTGCGTTTACCACTGAGGACTGTATGCAGATTGTCATTGTTTGGCTGCCAGTGGCAGATTCTTGCCTACTGATGCCGTCCTATTTCTCACCAACCTGTTATGTAACTGGTTTAAAGGGGATTTAAAGCCTCAGCTCTCTGTCCATGGAGATTTTTTAATTGAACCTTTATTTAACAAGGCAAGTCAGTTAAGAACAAATTCTTATTTACAATGTTGGATTACTGGGGAACAGTAGATTAACTGCCTTGTTCAGGGGCAGAATGACAGATTTTTACCTTGTCAGCTCGGGATTCGATCCAGCAACCTTTCGGTTACTGGCCCAACACTCTAACCACTAGGCTACCTGCGCTCCATGCTACTATGAACTTCACATGTTGGTGGTCATGGAAATGACCCTCACACAAACAGTCTATATCTACTGAGAACAGCGCTCTTCTCTACACATGGATACATCTATAGAGGACATACAGTACACGCTGTTCAGTCAAGCCCTGACATAATCCAAGCCGTTTCCCATAGGGATCATTGACTTAACAGCAGTTTGTGTTTCCTGTTCTGATAAGTTTTTCCTAAGTGGTGTTATGAACAAAACAAATCAAGGATGCAGTTATATGCAAGACGTGCCTTGATTATAAAAAATGTATTACATTTTCCATTAACTAACCTCTTTGCACGTATGTTTTCACTAGTGTCTCTCTACATAGAAATAACTCTGCCCTTCAGCTGGGATGAGGAAGAAAGCCCTGGACTCCTCAACCAGTTTAAACTGCTGGAGCTAAAGGAATTCAGTTGAAAACATCTGGGGAGCAGGCAGCACAAACATTTGTAACTTATGAGCCGATGCCCTGACCAGAACCTTCTGTCACTAAGCATACCTCTCTACTGGGCTACAGAGGCATCTTTCAAAGCTAATCTGTCAACAGAACAGTGCTTGTGAATAATAAAGTACATCTAGACAAAACAACCAGCGTGAAACAACCATTGATTGTAGACAATGCAAAAACAAGACAAAAGATTAAATGTTTGGATAAGTACCTGGGGAAGAGTTCTAGTTCCGATTCTCGGGGGGGGGGTCACGCAGCACATGTGAGCTGGTCCATCCTGTTGTGTAGCTCAAGCGCATCGGGCCGGTCCTGCGGGTTGACCGACAGCATGTCCTGCAAAAGTTTCTTCACCCCATCTGACATGGAGGACTTGCGCTTCTGCGGGATGTTCAGTACCATCTTTGGGTTCTCTAGCAGTGCCTCGCCAACTGGCACGATGTCAGCGCCCTGCCTCACGTAAGTTCCCAGGAGCTCGCGCTTGGACTCAGCGTCGATAAAGGTGATCCGCTCCAGCATTGCCCAGATGATGATGCCAAGGGCGAAGATGTCCGCCTTGGCCGTGTAGTGGCCCTCCCACACCTCGGGTGCCATGTAGAAGTCTGAGCCGCATGCCGACGACAACCAGAACTTGTTGACGTTGACAACGTTTTTGTTCTTGTCTTCGCCCTCGTCGTCCTTCCCAGCGCCCCCTAGGCCAGCACACACCTTGCTGAGGCCGAAATCGGCGACTTTGAGAACTGGTGTCCCCGACTTTTCAGAGATGAGGATGTTGTCAGGCTTGAGGTCTCGGTGGACAATGTTGTTTTCATGCAGGAAGGCCACGGCACTGGTGAGCTGGAGCATGAAACTGTTGTTGGTCAGCGGGTCAGGTCGTCGCGACAGGATGAACTGGTTCAGGTCTCCACCTTCACAGAACTCCATGACGAACCAAAGGTAGCAGGGCTCCTCTGGGTGGCTCAGCACTCGCTCACCTGCAATGGATGGACACGAATCAAAAAAAGTACAGCAGTACTAAACAGTAAAACGAACCCCTACCTTACAGAACCATGGATACCAAATGAGCCAATACTGTGAAAAATAAAGGAAATTATAAATAGATGAGTGATTAGCTTGACAAAAAGACAATCATGACTAGGTAATGAAGAAGTTCTCTTTTCTGATCACAGTTTAATACCCAAACTGAATAATATTACACAATTTACACATAGGATGCTTTAATTACAAAATCCATCGCCAAGGAAGTCATATTGGACATTTCAGTCTATAACCTCAGTTAATCCAGCTCCCATTATCTAGGGTGTGTGTGTTCCAGGAAAAAAGGTTGTGACAAGCTGCAAAATATAGGAATTACAAGTGGGCCAGGCTGTTAAAAAAACAGGTTTGGAGTAGCTTGAATGTTCTCTTGTTTGTATACTGTCAACACAATGCCGTCTAACAGGTACAGATATGACTATGGTGCTACACAAACTTCTTATAAGCCTAATATTACCTAGGCCTACATTAATACATATTAACCTAGGCCTACATTAATACATATTAACCTAGGCTATATTATAGACAAGCATTTGCAGATATCACTTCTTCACTATGCCCCCATTTAAAGACAAACAGGCGAAAGGGTTAAACACAACATTAATGAGGCAATCAAATCAGGCGAACTGTGATCCTATCATAGGTACTAATTTGAATACAAACAAGAGAAATTACTTCACATGACAAGGCAGTTGAACTTGTGAGTGGAAAGAGTGGTAAAAGAATGCACTCATAGCAAACTGTCAAGACCTTGACCCACTATAAAATACAGCAATTATGCCTACCAGAAACTAGGGCTGTGACAATAGCCTTATTGCGTTATTCTTTCCACGGCAAAAATGGACACGAAGCAGACCTTATTCTTTAGTCCTTTAAAACCTGATACATGTTAAATAGTGTGCCCTACCTGGGAACAATAAATAAATGTGACTAGATGACACCATAATTAATGTTTGTTTACAACACTAGGGCGGTTAAAACCTGTTCATGTTTTATTTCCTTGCCACAATACTAAAGAGTATCGCGATTACTGGTATCGTCCTGGTCCTACATGAAAACAGGATACAAATTATGTACGTGCGAAGAATGAGAACCTCAATCATTATCTGTCCTCTGTGGATAAATTAAGTTTAAGGTAAACTTAAGGCTTCAAAACAAAAAGCAAATTGACATTCTATACTGTAATGAAAACAAATATTTCACGGTGAACCCTAGGGCTTACAGAGTATGGTATGGCCTGGCTAATAGCACTTGCATAACAGAGAGGGCCAGCATTGTGACAGAGGGCGACACAGCCATTAAAGAGGCTTCCATTCAGTGAACCAAGATGACGACACTCACAAAGACCCCCAATGAGAGCTGGTACGTGACACCAACTCACGTATCTCAAATGGCTTTGATCAAAAGCATTCAGATGTAAGTATTCACGTAACAACAAAAACAGCTCACAAGACCGGATAATAACTGATGCAATTGCTGCTTCATTGTAACATCGTTTCCAAGCATTTCACTTCAACCTGACCTAGGCTATACCGTCTCGAATGATCTTGAAAATTACCGGTGAGCGTCAAAATCTATGGTGTTCATACTACTAGAATATTAAAACGTCCCAGTCTAGTGGATATGATAATCAATGGCTTGACAAAAAGAGGCCACTATAATACATCTAAATTAGGTTACGTCTTCACTGGAGGACAAAAATAAAGAATCTCTTCCACGCATTGGTTTCATTTTACACTTTCGTTGAACTGAATAGACAATGGAACCGACACAAAATGCCCACCATATACCATAAGACAGCTGCCGGCATAGAGCAATGACGTAACGTGAATTGAGATATATATATATATATATATATATATATATATATATAAATAAATAACTGTGATTTCCACACAATCATCATAGGCAGGATACCTTTTAATGACGTCTCCACCAACCGCAAGTATTGTTTGGATCTCTTGTTCCCATGACTCATTTTCTGAGCCATACCGTTTCTTTGTAGCACACATTCTTCCAATTGCACCACATTCTCGTGTCGTTTCTCAAGGCTAGCCAGGGCCCAGAATTCTGCCAAGGCAAGCTCGACATTTTCTGGTGCATCGCATCGAAGTTTCTTTACTGCAACGCTTGCACCCGACCTCCGTGCAATCGCTTCATAGACAACGCCATAGCTGCCCCTTCCGACCTCACGGAGTAAACTGTACCGCGGAGCCATGACCTTTCGCTCCAAACTCCAATTTTTGATAAAGCCAGCGTCATCCTCCATGGCATCATTGTCGTCTGTATTCCCAACACTCAAAGATCTTAGGACGTTTGCATTTTCCCTTTTCGCAGACGCATCTTGCGTACCAGTTATTTTGGCTCTCACACTCCTCGCCCGTCTACGTCTGTTGTCACCTGTATCCATGGATGTCTTCACGTTAAAAGCGAATACACGAGGAAATGAGGTATACACTGCTTTCCTTTCATACCTTTCGACTAAAAAGCAAACGAGCGCTTGTTATTTATACACCTTCCAATGTTTGTGAGGATGATTTGATTACACTGCTCAATGGCGTTATCTCACACAATCAATATTTGAGCCGAGCGGAGCAAAAATTCAAGGAGGGGAGGGCAAATCTAAAGACTATACCATTCTCTTAAAGTAGGGGTGTAGGAATGAGGTTATGGGAAATTAACACAACAAGGCTTTCTCTACTGTTGCTGGTTTAAACATTTGCTAGTGAATGCATTTCCAATATAAAACCTACAATAAACTAGGCCTACATAAAATTGCGCAACAGCAAATGTTATTTATAATTGATAAGAATGATGCTGACATTGCTAACAGGAGGCCCTTTCTTCAATTCGGCTTCTTGAAATAGGTCCAATGCCTTTAAAACAGCCTACTTTTATCAATAATTAAATTACGCAATAGAACTCATAATTTGGATGAAAATTGCATGCACATCCGGGACAATCTTACATTTTTCCAAGTGTCCTGGACCCATGTATGTACTTTTCTCCCCCCCTTAAGTTTTCCCCATATGGCTTCTTCCTTCCAGCATGGTCTTCAACGTGGGTGCATCTCCTTGCAAGAGAACACGTGAGGGAGCACACGCAGCCCTGCCCCAGGGTAGCTGGACAGGAAATCAAATCAAATTTGAGTCGTGACGTACAGTGCAGTTGATCAATAAAAGTAAAATAGTAAAATACAAAATAACAAGTAGGCCTAAAATAAGTAAATAGAAGAGGTAGTATACATATAATAATGGGATGTATTTACAAATATAAAGTGGGTTGTTTTTTAACCTTTATTTAACTAAGCAAGTCAGTTAAGAACAAATTCTTAATTACAATGACGGTCAAACCCTAACGACACTGGGCCAGTTGTGCTCCACCCTATGGGACTCCCAATCACGGCTGGTTGTGATACAGCCTGGAATCGAACCAGGGTCTGTAGTGACACCAATGGCTCTGAGAGGCAGTGCTAGGCTGCTGCATCACTCTGGAGCCTGGTAGTGACAAATATTATTTGTTACATACTTCTTAGATTGGAGACTAACAGTGAAACGCTTACTTATGGGTCCCTTTTCAACAATGCAGAGTTAAAGATAAGACAAAGCCCCCCCCCCAAATTATCCAATAAAAAAAAAATAATCATTGAGATAGTGATACAAGGAATATATACATAGTGAATAATGAATAAAAATAATTAGCAAAAACAACATGCTATATACTGTATAGGGAGTAGAAAACAACATGGCTATATAGTGTATAGGGAGTAGAAAACAACATGGCTATATACTGTATAGGGAGTAGAAAACAACATGGCTATATAGTGTATAGGGAGTAGAAAACAACATGGCTATATAGTGTATAGGGAGTAGAAAACAACATGGCTATATACTGTATAGGGAGTAGAAAACAACATGGCTATATACTGTATAGGGAGTAGAAAACAACATGGCTATATACTGTATAGGGAGTAGAAAACAACATGGCTATATACTGTATAGGGAGTAGAAAACAACATGGCTATATACTGTATAGGGAGTAGAAAACAACATGGCTGTATACTGTATAGGGAGTAGAAAACAACATGGCTACAATGCCTTCAGATAACCTTTTCCAAATGTTGTTGTGTTAGACTGAATTTATAATGGATTCAATTTAGATTTTTTTTGTCACTGACCTACACACAATACCCCATACTGTTAAAGCTGAAATGTCTTGAGTTAATAAGTATTCAACCGGCACTTTCACTGAAACGTTGATTAATGTGAACTGTCCCTGTAAAAATAAACTCAACTCAACCCCTTTTGTTATGGCAAGCCTAAATAAGTTCAGGAGTAGAAATGTGCTTAACAACTCACATAATAAGTTGCATGGACTCACTCTGTGTGCAATAATAGTGTTTAACATGATTTTTGAATGACTACCTTGTCTCTGTACCCCACACATACAATTATCTGTAAGGTCCCTCAGTCAAGCAGTACATTTCAAACACAGATTCAACCACAAAGACCTGGGAGGTTTTCCAATTAAACACAAAGATGGCCACCTATTGGTAGATGGGTAAAAAAATGCAGATATTTAATATCCCTTTGAGCATGGGAAAGTTATGAATTACACTTTGGATAGTATATCAATACACGCAGTCACTACAAAGATACAGGCATCATTCCTTACTCAGTTCCCGAAGAGGAAGGAAACTGCTCGTATCATGGTGCCGAAGAAGATGGCTGAAGTTTTACGTGCTCCTAACCGATTGTGTTGTTTTTTTTTGCGTTGTTTGTAACTTTAAAAAAAAAAACGTATTCTGTACATAATGTTGCTGCTACCGTCTCTTATGACCGAAAATAACTTCTGGACATCAGAACAGCGATTACTCACCACGAACTGACAGAAGCTTTTTGTTCCTTTAACGAGTCCGACGTGAAGGACATACTGCTTTACCGGGAACAGGCTCAAATCCCTGTCATTTGCGTAAAGAGATGATGGAGAAAAAGATGACGGAGGTCTGGCTGGCTTCTGAGAATTCGTAGGCGATCAAATAAACCCCCCCACTGCCTTCCGTTCTTCTAGTTAACATGCAATCACCTGCGAGGAAGATTAAACTACCAAAGGGACATTAAAACTGTAATATCTTATGCTACACAGAGTCGTGGCTGAACAAGGACATTATCAACATACAGCTGGCTGGTTATATGCTGTATCAGCAGGATAGAACAGCAGCGTCTGGTAAGACAAGGGGGGTGGACTATGTGTATTTGTAAACAACAGCTGGTTGACGATATCAAAGGAAGTCTCAAGGTTTTGCTTGCCTGAGGTAGAGTATCTCATGATAAGCTGTAGACCACACTATCTACCTAGAGAGTTTTCATCTGTATTTTTCGTAGCTGTCTACATACCACCACAGACCGATGCTGGCACTAAAGACCGCACTCAATGAGCTGTATTCCACCATAAGCAAACAGGAAAATGCTCATCCAGAGGCGGCACTCCTAGTGGCTGGGGACTTTAATTCTGGGAACCTTAAATGAGTTTTACCAAATTTCTATCAGCATGTTAAATGTGCAACCAGAGGGAAAAGAACTCTGGACCACCCATACTCCACACACAGAGACGCGTACAAAGCTCTCCCTTGCCCTCCATTTGTCAAATCTGACTATAATTCTATCCTCCTGATTCCTGCTTACAAGCAAAAATTGAAGCAGGAAGCATCAGTGACTCAGTCAACAAAAAAGTGGTCAGATGAAGCAGAGGCTAATCTACAGGACTTTTTTGCTAGCACAAACTGGCATATGTTCCGGGATTCTTTCGATGGCATTGAGGAGTACACCACATCAGTCATTGGCTTCATCAATAAGTGCATCGATGACATCGTCCCCACAGTGACCATATGTTCATACCAAACCAGAAGCCATGGATTACAGGCAACATCCGCACTGAGCTACTTTCAAGGTGAGGGACTCTAACCTGGAAAATTATAAGATATCCCGCTATGCCCTCCGATGAACCATCAAACAGGCAATACAAGACTAAGATCAAATCGTATTACAACGGCTCCGAAGCTCGTTGGATGTGGCAGGGCTTGCAAACTATTACAGACTACAAAGGGAAGCACAGACAAGAGCTGCCCAGTGACATGAGCCTACCATATGAGCTAAACTACATCTATGCTCGCTTCGAGGCAAACAACACTAAACAACACATACATGATTGCACCAGCTATTCCGGATGACTGTGTGATCAAGCTCTCTGCAGCCGATGTGAGTAAGACCTTTAAACATGTCACATTCACAAGCCCGCAGGGCCAGATGGATTACCAGGACGTGTACTGTGAGCATGCACTGACCAACTGGCAAGTGTCTTCACTGCCATTTTTTTATTTTATTTAAACTTTATTTGAAGTGCTTTGAAAGGCTGGTAATGGCTCGGATAACACCATTATCCCGGAAACTCTAGACCCACTCCAATTTGCATACCGCTCAAACAGGTCCACAGATGATGACATCTCTACTGCACTCCACACTGCCCTTTCCCACCTGGACAAAAGGAACACCTATGTGAGAATGCTATTCATTGACTACAGCTCAGCATTCAACACCATAGTACCCTCAAAGCTCATCACTAAGCTAACGATCCTGGGACTAAGCACCTCCCTCTGCAACTGGATCCTGGACTTCCTGATGGGCCGCCCCCAGGTGGTGAGGGTAGGTAGGAACACATCTTCCACGCTGATCCTCAACACTTGAGCCCCTCAGGAGTGTGTGCTCAGTCCCCCCTGTATTCCCTGTTCACCCACAACTGCATGGCCAGGTACAACTCCAACACCATCATTAAGTTTGCAGATGACGCAACAGTGGTAGGCCTGATCACAGACAATAACGAGACAGCTTGTAGGGAGGAGGTCAGAGACCTGGTTGGGTGGTGCCAGAATAACAACCTCTCCCACAACGTAATCAAGACAAAGGAGATGATTGTGGACTAAAGGAAAAGGAGGACCGAGCATGCCCCCATTCTCATCGATGGGGCTGTAGTGGAGCAGGTTGAGCAGGTTGAGCGAACACGTTGGTGTCCACATCACCAACATCACCAACAAACTAACATTGCGGAAGGCCATCAGACTGTTCAACAGCAACCACTCACCACTAACATTGAGTGGCTGCTGCCAACACACTGACTCAACTCCAGCCACTTTAATAATGGGAATTGATGGGAAATGATGTAAAATATATCACTAGCCACTTTAAACAATGCTACCTAATATAATGTTTACATACCCTACATTATTCATCTCATATGTATACGTATATACTGTACTCTATATCATCTACTGCATCCTTATGTAATACATGTATCACTAGCCACTTTAACTATGCCACTTTGTTTACATACTCATCTCATATGTATATACTGTACTCGATACCATCTACTGTATCTTGCCTATGCTGCTCTGTACCATCACTCATTCATATATCTTTATGTACATATTCTTTATCCCCTTACACTGTGTATAAGAAATTAGTTTTGGAATTGTTAGTTAGATTACTTGTTGGTTATTACTGCATTTGTCGGAACTAGAAGCACAAGCATTTCGCTACACTCGCATTAACATCTGCTAACCATGTGTATGTGACAAATAAAATTTGATTTGATCCAAGCACACCAAGACAGGCATGAAGAGGGCACGACAAAACCTATTCCCCCTCAGGAGACTGAAAAGACTTGGCATGGGTCCTCAGATCCTCAAAAGTTTCGACAGCTGCACCATCGAGAGCATCCTGACTTGTTGCATCACTGCCTGGTATGGCAACTGCTCGGCCTCCGATCGCAAGGCAATACAGAGGGTAGTGCGTAGGGCCCAGTACATCACTGTGGCCAAGCTTTCTGCCATCCAGGACCTCTATTCCAGGTGGTGTCAGAGGAAGGCCCTAAAAATGGTCAAAGACTCCAGCCACCCTAATCATAGACTGTTCTCTCTGCTACTGCACGGCAAGCGGTACTGGAGTGCCAAGTCTAGGTCCAAAAGGCTTCTTAACAGATTACAGATACCTTTGAAAAACTAGATGATTACTTCGAGGATTACTTTTAAATTCAGAAAGGATGTTTGCAAAAAAAGTATTTGACACTTCTATGTTTTCTCAATGACATTTGAATCAGCATTGAAAAAAGGCACAAGTTTAAGTTTGTTCCCCCGGAATGAGTCTGACCACCAGTAAGAGAACATTATGATGACACACCAAATGTGTTTGATGGATCACGGGAAAAGAGCAGGAATGGGCTTTTGTAGGCTACAGTCCAAGCCATGTCTTCCAATGGTGCGACTGCTGTCGGCATTCCAAAGATTGTCCAACTTGAAAAAACGCTTGCAGATAAGGATGACAGCAGTGGTGTAGTCTATGGCAATAAGGATATCACTTATTATTGATAACTACATAGCGCATTGATGTGAATCACACTGCTGCTCTCTCCTTTAGCTATTTGCACCTTACGGATTGTGCTTGTTATGGATGTCTGTTCACAAATCTAAATGTATATTTGAACCCAATAATGGTTGATTTCAGGAAGTTTAAGCTGCCTATCAATCATTGTTTTTGAAACCAGTGGACAGCCAGTGAAAAATGCTCTCTTGCAACACTTGTATAATGCGGATCCCAGCCTATGGAATTAAAGTAGGGCTTTTATTTCTCAATCTAATTCATGTTGATAAAAAAATACATCCATAGACCTAATGGACACATGCTCAAACACATACACCTTTGATATACTTAAAGGGGCAATCTGTAGTTGCTACATCCATTTTTGGATGTCTAAATTATAGAATAATTAATTAATTTAAAGACATAATTTAATTGTATTATTAAATGTATTAGAAAGTGATGGTTTAGAAGAAGCCTACTTAACAAACCCATAAAGTAAAATTGAACATCCATGTATGGCCAGCTATGTAAACTTTAACATTGATTTATCCTGCAATATATAGATTTATCATTTGGCAACATAAATTGTCTTCTTATAATGCCTTTTAAGGGGAAAGTAATCTAGAAGTAACTAAATGTAATCAGATTACTTTGAGTTGAAGTAATCCAAAAGTTGTTACGGATTACAATTTTGGACAGGTAACTAGTAAATGTAACGGATTACATTCAGAAAGTAACATGCCCAACCCTGTGGCTGTGATAGGGGAAAACTATGGATTGATGAACAACATTGTAGTTACTCCACAATACTAACCTAATTGACAGAGTAAAAAGAAGGAAGTCTGTACAGAATAAAAAAATATTCCAAAACATACATCCTGTTTGGAACAAGGCACTAAAGTAATACTGCAAAAAAAATGTGGCAAAGAAATTCACTTTTTGTCCTGAATACAAAGTACTATGTTTGGGGCAAATCCAATACATCACATTACTGTGTACCACTCTCCACATTTTCAAGCAAAGTGGTGGCTGTATCATGTTATGGGTATGCTTGTAATCATTATTGACTGGGGAGTTTTTCAGGATAAAAAAAATAAACAGAATGGAGCTAAGCACAGGCAAAGTCCTAAAGGAAAATCTGGTTCTGTCTGCTTTCTACCAGACACTTGGTGATGACCTTTCAGCAGGACAAAATCCAAAACAAGGCCAAGTCTGCACTTACCAAGAAGACAGTGAATGTTCCTGAGTGGCCGAGTTAAAGTTTTGACTTAAATCTGTTTGAAAATCTATGGCAAGACTTGTAAATGGTTGTCTAGCACCAATTTGACAGAGCTTGAAGAATTTTGAAAAGAATGAGGAAATATTGTACATTCCAGGTGTGCAAAGCTTAGATTTACCCAGAAAGACTCACAGCCATAATCCTTGCCAAAGGTGATACTAACATGCATTGACTCTGTCACGGTCGTCGTAAGAAGCGGACCAAAGCGCAGTGTGGTGTGAATGCATGATTTAATGAAGACGGAAAAAAACACGAAATACACTAAAACAAACAAACAAACAAACAAACTAACTAAAACTAACTAAGACTAACTAGACAATAACACACAAAATACCCAAAGAAGATGGCTGCCTAAATATGGTTCCCAATCAGAGACAACGATAAACAGCTGCCTCTAATTGAGAACCAATCAAGGCAACCATAGACATACATAAACACCTAGATGGTAAACAACCCCATAAACCTACAAAACCCCCAGACAGTACAAAACACATACATCACCCATGTCACACCCTGACCTAACGAAAATATATAAAGAAAACAAAGAATACTCAGGTCAGGGCGTGACAGACTCAGGGGTGTGAATACTTATGTAAATTAGATATTTCTGCATTTCACTTTCAATAAGTTAGTAAAAATGTCTAAAAACAGATTTTTACCCTGTCATTATGGGGGTTGTGTGTAGATGAGTGAAAACAAGTTTTATTTCATCCATTTTGAATTCAGGCTGTAACACAACAAGATAAGGAATAATTTGAGGGGTAGGGATACTTTCTGAAATCACTGTATATACAGGGAGTACCATTATCGAGTCAATGTACGAGGTAATTGAGGCAGATATGTGCTGTACATATAGGTAGGAGTAAAGTGACTCGGTAACAGGATAGAGACTGTAGGTAGGAGTAAAGTGACTAGGCAACAGGATAGATAATAGACTGTATGTAGGAGTAAAGTGACTAGGCAACAGGATAGATAAGACTGTAGGTAGGAGTAAAGTGACAAGGCAACAGGATAGATAAGACTGTAGGTAGGAGTAAAGTGACTAGGCAACAGGATAGATAATAGACTGTAGGTAGGAGTAAAGTGACGAGGCAACAGGATAGATAAGACTGTAGGTAGGAGTAAAGTGACTAGGCAACAGGATAGGAGTAAAGTGACGAGGCAACAGGATAGATAATAGACTGTATGTAGGAGTAAAGTGACTAGGCAACAGGATAGATAATAGACTGTAGGTAGGAGTAAAGTGACTAGGCAACAGGATAGATAAGACTGTAGCAACGTATGTGGAAGTATGTTTGTGTCTGTGTTATGATACAGAAATAGGCTATTTTGGAAAGACTGTTTTGAAAACCATGACAACTTTTTGTTGTTGTTGTAATGTGCAATAAAATACAGTACAAATCAAAGTTTATTTGTCACGTGGGCCAAATACAACAGCTTACAGTGAAATGCTTACTTACAGGCTCTAACCAATAGTGCAAAAAGGTATTGGGTGAACAATAGGTAAGTAAAGAAATAAAACAACAGTAAAAAGACAGGCTATATACAGTAGCGAGGCTATAAAAGTAGCGAGGCTACATACAGACACCGGTTAGTCAGGCTGATTGAGGTAGTATGTACATGTAGATATGGTTAACGTGACTATTCCTATATGATGGACAGAGAGTAGCAGTAGCGTAAAAGAGGGGTTGGTGGATGGTGGATGGCGGGACACAATGCAGATAGCCAGGTTAGCCAATGTGCAGGAGCACTGGTTGATCGGCCCAATTGAGGAAGTATGTACATGAATGTATAGTTAAAGCGACTATGCATATATGATAAACAGAGAGTAGCAGCAGCGTAAAAAGAGGGGTTGGGGGGGAGGGGACAATGCAAATAGTCCGGGTAGCCATTGGATTACCTGTTCAGGAGTCTTATGGCTTGGGGGTAAAATTGTTGAGAAGCCTTCTTGTCCTAGACTTGGCACTCCGGTACCGCTTGCCATGCGGTAGTAGAGAGAACAGTCTATGACAGGGGTGGCTGGAGTCTTTGACAATTTTTAGGGCCTTCTTCCTACACCGCCTGGTGTAGAGGTCCAGAATGGCAGGCAGCTTAGCCCCAGTGATATACTGGGCCGTACACACTACCCTCTGTAGTGCCTTTCGGTCAGAGGCCGAGCAATTGCCATACCAGGCAGTGATGTAACCAGTCAGGATGCTCTCGATGTTGCCAAATCTTTTTAGTTTCCTGAGGGGGAATAGGCTTTGTTGTGCCCTCTTCACGACTGTCTTGGTGAGTTTGGACCATTCTAGTTTGTTGTTGATGTGGACACCAAGGAACTTGCAATTGCCATACCAGGCAGTGATGTAACCAGTCAGGATGCTCTCGATGTTGCCAAATCTTTTTAGTTTCCTGAGGGGGAATAGGCTTTGTTGTGCCCTCTTCACGACTGTCTTGGTGAGTTTGGACCATTCTAGTTTGTTGTTGATGTGGACACCAAGGAACTTGAAACTCTCAACCTGCTCCACTACAGCCCCGTCGATGAGAATGGGGGCGTGCTCGGTCCTCCTTTTCCTGTAGTCAACAATCATCTCCTTAGTCTTGGTTACTGTTACGAATCCCTTTTGGCCCGACAGTCTAGGGGGGATGGAAATGAGACCCGTAACATAACTCATGCAAATTATAATAGTGACAAAGTAAAACTGTGAACGAAATAACCACGACAACTGAAATCTACCGTCAAACTCAGGGTTAATTAATACACACGGTAATGGGGGGGGGGGGGGGCAGGAAAAGGGGCTGAGCTGGACCCAAGGAAAGAAACAATATGTATTCAAAAACACCCCTAAGCTGTGGGTGGTCCGCCCAGTTCTAACTAGTGTATTTAACAAAGTCTACCTACGGGTAGTGTATGCCCATGGGCGACTTGTCTTGGTTTTCCCTTTTCCCACCAGCAAACAAACACACACCATAATCAAAAACAATACTCACAGGTGATGACAAAGTGCTATGGAGGTGCTCAAACAAAAGATAGCTCAATACATAAAGAGAGTGAAACAGAGAGATCTACAGACATGGCATTTACAGAGAGATTGAGCTCTAGAGCAAACAACTGACAGGGTTTTTAAACCAAGGGAAAGGAACTGTGATAGGGTATGAAACAGGAGGAGGTGTGTCTTCTGATTGATGATTGGATGGGTGACTGATTGGGGAGTGATGATTTTCACCTGTGAGGGGAGAAGGAGAAAAAAGAACACAGGATACACACACACAGGATACACACACAGGATACTGGTATCCGTAACAGTTACGTTGAGGGATAGGTTGTTATTCTGGCACCACATGGCCAGGTCTCTGACCTCCTCCATATAGGCTGTCTCGTCATTGTCGGTGATCAGGCCTACCACTGTTGTCATCTGCAAACTTAATGATGGTGTTGGAGTCGTGCCTGGCCATGCAGTCGTGGGTGAACAGAGACTACAGGAGGGGGCTGAGCACGCACCCCTGTGGTGCTCCAGTGTTGAGGATCAGCGTGGCAGATGTGTTGCTACCTACCCTCACTACCTGGGAGCGGCCCATCAGGAAGCCCAGGATCCAGTTGCAGAGGGAGGTGTTTAGTCCCAGGATCCTTAGCTTAGTGATGAGCTTTGAGGGTACTATGGTGTTGAACGCTGAGCTGTACTCAATGAATAGCATTCTCACATAAATGTTCCTTTTGTACAGGTGGGAAAGGGTAGTGTGGGAGTGCAATAGAGATTGCATCATCTGTGAATCTGTTTGGGCGGTGTGCAAAATGAGTGGGTCTGGGATAATTGTGTTGATGTGAGCCATTACCAACCTTTCAAAGCACTTCATGACTACGGACGTGAGTGCTGTGGGTCTGTAGTCATTTAGGCAGGTTGCCTGTATGTTCTTGGGCACAGGGACTACGGTGGTCTGCTTGAAACATGTTGGTATAACAGACTCAATCAGGGACATGTGGAAAATGTCAGTGAAGACACCTGCCAGTTGTTCAGGATATGCACGGATCACACGTTCTGGTAATCTGTCTGGCCCCGCGGCCTTGTGTATGTTGACCTGTTTAAAGGTCTTACTCACGTTAGCTACGGAGAGCATGATCACACAGTTGTCCGGAACAGCTGATGCTCTCATGCATGCCTCAGTGTTGCTTGCCTCAAAGCGAGCATAGAAGTGATTTAGCTCATCTGGTAGGCTCGTGTCACTGGGCAGCTTGTGGCTGTGCTTCCTTTTGTAGTCTGTAATAGTTTGCAAGCCCTGCCACATAAGACGAGCGTCGGAGCCGGTGTAGTATGATTCAATCTTAGCCCTCTATTGACGCTTTGCCTGTTTGATGGTTCGTAGCAGGGCATAGTAGGATTTCTTGTAAGCTTCCGGGTTAGAGTCCCTCACCATGAAAGCGGCAGCTCTACCCTTTAGCTCAGTGCTGATGTTGCCTATAATCCATGGCTTCTGGTTGGGGTATGTACGTACAGTCACTGTGGGGACGACGTCCTTGATGCACTTATTGATAAAGCCAGTGACTGATGTGGTGTATTCCTCAATGCCATCAGAAGAATCCCGGAACATGTTCCAGTCTGTGATAGCAAAAGTCCTGTAGTTTAGCATCTGCTTCATCTGACCACTTTTTTATAAACTGAGTCACTGGTGCTTCCTGCTTTAATTTTTGCATGTAAGCAGGAGTCAGGAGGATAGAGTTGTGGTCGGATTTACTAAATGGAGCGCGAGGGAGAGCTTTGTACGCATCTCTGTGTGGAGTACAGGTGATCTAGAATTTCTTTCCCTCTGGTTGCACATATTTGTGACCCGCCTGTTGCTGCAAATTCGGGTTCTCTGAAACTTACAATTAGGCCTACACTCTTAGAAAAAAAGGTGCTATCTAGAACCTTAAAGGGTTCTTTGGCTGGCCCCATAGGATAACTCTTTGAAGAACCCTTTTTGATTCCAGGTAGAACTATTTTTGTATCCATGGAGAACCCTTTCCACAGAGGGTTCTAAGTGGAACCCAAAATTGTTCTTCCTGGAACCAAAAAGGGTTCTCCTAAGGGGACAGCCAAAGAACCTTTTTGGAACCCTTTTTCTAAGAGTGTACCTGTGTATAGTGACAAACTGGCCAAAGTACAGTTGCGCTGTCAGATACACATTCAATTTCCAGAAACCAAGGTTGAGTTATATCACAGCTATATGACAGCATGTTGGGGAAACCTTTAACTGGGAACACTTCTTCCATATGGACCAATGAAGCCATTAGGTACTATCCTGCTAAAATCAAACCTGTCTGACTTTTAAAATAAGGCAACAGTATATTTTAGGGAAATTATTAAAAATGGTTAGCCGACATTTCAATAATGTTTTGGATTAGAACTGTTCATTCATAATAATACAGCCATCCTGTAGGTTGAAGGCAGAACTGTGGTTAGTCAACCCATCCCATTTCCCATGTGCCTCTTCGTGTCTGCAATAACTCCATGTGGGTTGCTGATGTAATTCATTAGAAAACAGCCTTGCCTTATACACTGCTGACATCAGCCTCTATAAAGCAAATATAAGATGGCCACAGATGACCACAACCCTCCACCCTGATGAGTCTCTGGTGAGAGAATGTCTCGGGGGGGATAATCAAACCCAAAACACATAAAATAGGAACAAACTACCCATTATTCCCAGAATAAGGAGGCATTTATTTGAACTGGCCCAATTTTTGGTTAAATTTCAATTCTCATAACATTGTTCCTGCAGTCACTAGTAGTTATTAGGAAATATGCTAAATCATGTTGACATGGTGATACAAAGCAAAGTAACCTACATTTTATTGCACTAAACATAGCAAATTATTTTGATTGTTCATTCTTGTCTACTACACTAATCTGTGTTCTTGCTCGCAATTGGACAGATATACAAATGATAAAATATCATTAGTCTTCAAATATATCCTCATTAAACATGACTCATTATTTTGTTGTACATCATACAGATCTCCTCTTCGATGTTGGTATTGAAACAATAAGATTTTGCTTTGTTGTTCCACTCACCAACTGAGATGGTAGCCTACTTATTGGGTCTTGATGCCCCCCTGTGTACTTCAAAAGAACTGCATCCAGAGTAACCCCTGTCGCCAGTCACCATCGTCACCATAGTCACCATCGTCACCATAGTCACCCCAGTCAGTTCATTGTAAATTGAAAGGCCTAATACTACTGTAGCTGGTCTTGCTGAACAAAAAATAAATAGCAGCAGCTAGCTTTTTATGACATTCTTAAAATAAGATAAGAGGTCAAAAATGAGAAGAGACCTACAAAAGCATGTATACAAACCGTACAAAGGTGACATACATGTTTTCTCAGCCCAAGCAGCCGAACTGTCGGCCAAGGAGGCCAGAGGGACAGTTTTATTAGTGGTATGTATGGGATACATTGCCCAACAAAATGCCTTCTTGCAGGTTCCTTCTCGACAATGCAACAACAATGAGAAATAATAAAAGATAAGAATACGAACATAAAGTAAATGCCTTAGTAGGATAGATTAAACATTTTAGCATCAGCATAATATAGGAAGGTACAATTTATTGTCCAATATTTGTATATCTGTCCAATTGCGAGCAAGAACACAAATGAGTGTAGTAGACAAGAATGAACTCCAGGGCCTGTCGACAATCAAAATAATTTGCTATGTTTAGTGCATTAAAATGTAGGTTACGTTGCTTTGTATCACCGTATCAACATGATTTAGCATATTTCCCAATAACTACTAATAACTAGTGATTGCAGGAACAATGTTATGAGAATTGAAATTTAACCAAAATTGGGCCAGTTCAAATAAATGCCTCCTTATTCTGGGAATAATGGGTAGTTTGTTCCTATTTTATGTGTATAAATTGAGCCGTATAATAAGAGTCTGGTAGCAGCAGTTGTGATGTGTGTGTGTAGCATGAATGTATATGTGTGTGTGTGGATGAGTGCATGAGTGAGTGCATGTATACTAACGTGTGGAGAATCAGAGCAGGTGATCTGCCCAGTTCAACAGTGTTCAACAGTCTGATGGCTTGTAGATAGAAACTGTTGGTGTCAGACCTCATGCTCCGATACCATCTGCCTGACGTTAAGGGAGAGAACAGCCCGTGGCTGGGGTGTTTAAGGTCCTTGATGATGATCCGTGCCTTCCTCAGGCACCATTTATAGTAGTTGTCCTGGATGGGTGGGATACATGGTCCCAGTGAAATACTGCTCGCTGGAGGCCCTTGCAGTCATGGATGGAGCAATTCCGGTACCAGGCTGTGATGCAACCGGTCAGGATGCTCTCGATGGTACAGTGGTAATATTTGGAGAGGACCCGGGGCAGCATGCCAAATTCCTTCAGCCGCCTTAGGAAGTAGAGACTCTGTTGTGCCCTGTTGACAAGAGTGGTGGTGGTGTTGGTCCATGATAAGTCTCTGTGATGTGGACGCTGAGGAACTTAAAACTCATGACTCTCTCTACTGCAGTCCCATTGATGTGGATCGGCGTGTTCCCTCCTCTTCTTCCTGAAGTCAACAATCAACTCCGCTATTTTGCTGACGTTGATTGAGAGGTTGTTGTCATGTCACCACAATGCCAGTTCACTCAGCTCCTCAATCGTTGTTGTTGATTATCAGGCCAGCAAACTTGATGATGGAGTTGGTGCCGTGCAAAGCCACGCAGTCGTGGGTGAACGTGGAGTGAAGCAGAGGATAGACATTTGGGCACGTCATGACAGCCAGTGCCAGCCAGTGACGGGAGGTGGAGGAGCTGACGAGAGAGAATACAGATAAGAAAACAGACATTCTAAGCTTTGTAATCCATTTACTATTTTTTCTTAACTATACATTAATTACATAATATATTGTTATTATAATAGTCAAGTTTGTTACTATGTAACGTGTTGTCAAAACATTTGTACATAGAGAAATTGAATAATTTTATGATTTTATTTCTTCCAATGTAGCATATTAGACAATGATCAATATACACTACATTACCAAAGTATGTGGACACCTGCTCGTCAAACATCTCATTCCAGGGCCTCCCGAGTGGTGCAGTGGTCTAAGGCACTAGGGCCACTAGAGATTCTTGGTTAAAGTCCAGACTCTGTTGCAGCCGGCCGCAACTAGGAGACACATGGGGCGGCGCACAATTGGCCCAGCGTCGTCCGGGTTAGGGGAGGGTTTGGCCAGCAGCGATGTCCTTGTCCCATCGGACACTAGCGACTCCTGTGGTGGGCCGGGCAAGTACTGTTTTCCTGGCTTCCACCGAACCCAGATTCATCCGTCTGGCTGGCAGATGTGTTTCCACTGCTCCAGAGTCCAATGGCGGCGAGCTTTCACCACTCCAGCCGACGCTTGGCATTGCGCATGGTGATCTTAGGCTTGTGTCCGGCTGCTCGGCAATGGAAACCCATTTCATGAAGCTCCCTGTGAACAGTTCTTGTGCTGATGTTGCTTCCAGAGGCAGTTTGGAACTCGGGAGTGAGTGTTGCAACCAAGGACAGACAATTTTTATGCGCTTCTGCATTCGGCGGTCCCGTTCTGTGAGCTTTTGTGGCCTACCACTTAGTGGCTGAGCCGTTGTTGCAGGTAGACGTTTCCACTTCACAATAACAACACTTACAGTTGCCCGGGGCAGCTCGAGCAGGACAGAAATTTGATGAACTGACTTGTTGGAAAGGTGGCATCCTATGACGGTGCCACGTTGAAAGTCACTGAGCTCTTCAGTAAGGTCATTCTACTGCCAATGTTTGTCTATGGAGATTGCATGACTGTGTGCTCAATTTTACACACCTGTCAGCAACAGGTGTGACTGAAATAGCCACATCCACTAATTACAAGGGGTGTCCACATACTTTTGTATATATAGTGTAGTTATGAAATGTTTAGCACTAGGGGATGGCATGCATGCAGTACAGTGTGTTCGATAACAAAAATGTGTTCACAGAGAGGCCAAAGGTGGCATTCTCTGCTGGTTAAGGTATTAATGTTGGACCCTTCAATACTGACACCGCTCTGATTGACCCCAAAGTCCTCACCCACATAAGCCAAGCCTACAGTCCAATTACAGGTACTGATCACACACCAATCGATATAGTATAACACAAGTGTCCACAGGGGCCAACTATAGAGTCCACCATCACTATAAGAGGCTGCGCCAGCGTCTATGAGAAATGGACAGTGTTGATCTCACCCTGCCTTTCCTCTGATGCAGGTGTCTTCACAGCACCAGTGAGAGGAGTATACTACTTCAGGGTCAGTGCCATAGATAAGCGCAAATCGCAATACCTGAGAGTATGCTTGTTCAAGATTGACCAGAGTATAATGTGGCCTCATCCGTGGAACAGTAACAGAAATGTTGTGAGTGTATCCAATGGAGTGATTCTAGAGATAGAGGGAGACTTGGTCTACAGGCGCCTCCCCTCAGGCTTCAGTCTCTATGGCGATAGCGATAATGGCTGTTTATTCAGTGGTTTCCTGTTCTTCCCTATGTGAGGGGAACACCATAAACAGTGTTGAGCCAAAATGATATCTAGACATCGGTTACTCTGAGCTCCATTGTTTCTGTTTTAAAATATGCATTACAACAAATGTCAACAGTGGTCAGGACTATTATTTTGTATAATCTGTTGAATCTTATTCAGTAACATTCTTTCTGTGAATTGTGTCTGTATCTTGTAAAAATGCTGGTATTATTCTCCTCAACTAAATGCTATATACTGTCCTATGTTCTTAGAAAAGCGAGTGTCGTAGCAGCGATACACTCTTAGAACAAAGGGTTCAAAAAGGGTTATTCGGCGATACCCATTGAATAACCCTTTTTGGTTCCAGGTAGAACCCTTTTGGACTCCATGGAGAACCCTCTCTAGAAAGGGTTCTACTTGCAACCAAAAAGGCTTCTTCAAAGGTTTCTCCTAATGGGGACAGCCGGAGAACTCTTTAAGGTTCTCAATAGCACCTTTTTTTCTAAGAGTGTAGAGAGGGGAACAGCCAGAGTGGGGCTGGGAACAGCCAGAGTGGGGCTGGAAACAGCCAAGGGGAGTGCACTACCACCTGTGCCATAAAGCTTCAGACCTCTTAACAGAACACTTATACCTTCACATACAAGTATGCTACAGTCTTAAAGGGATAGTTAACAGATAATAAATTGTAAATGATTTTCTACTTGCCTTGGCTCTTGTTGGTTGACCCAGACAGTACATGGTGTTGGTAATTAGTATTGCAATAAAATGTATAACTTTGTGTATTATTAAATTAATCATGGCATGACTTTAACTACTACAAATCAAATGTGTGATAGAGGAATGTATATATATATATATATATATATATATATATAAAATATAAATCTTCAACTATCCCTACAAGATCGACATCACTGTAGTTGAATCATTGCCTCTATCAAATTGAGTGTGAGTGAGGTTACAGTTTAACTCCCATTCACTCCCATCCACACATGCAGTATACTTATGAATAATGGGTCAGGGTGATATGGTGAAAATATAGTTTGCTGATGGTCAAAACACAAATTGAGGTATTATCTCCCTCTAGTAGTAAATAATGAAGTGACATATACACTAAATAGATAGTATGGCTAGTTTAATATACAATGATTAAAACATTTCACAACCATTCTAAAACATACAAAACATCTGACTGAGTATAAAGCACATCTGACACTTAAAAAGCTACTAAAAATGTGTAAAATGTCAAGGTTAGCAATAAACATGTAGAAATATATATTAAATGTCTTGTATTACCAGTGCAATGATTGTTGCTTTTCTTTTATACATAGTTCTGAAATATCATTACAATAACATTGTATGTGTAACAGTCCATATTATGTTCATTTGTAAAAAATTCATTAGCTCTCGTCAGTAGTGCAAAAGTCTTCAGTTTCTCAGAAGCGTTAAAGATCAAGATTTCAAGCGGCACCATAGCAATGCATATCTCAATTTTCGAAATGATCCCCAGCAGTCAATTATGGGTACTGCAGAATCTCTACATTTTCATTTTCTGTTTTGAAACTTTGAGGCTCTTTTGTCCTTTGATTTGGTTTTGACGTGTGGGCTTTGAACTTGAATGTCCTTAGCAGGATCCACCACACAGCCACATTGCTGGTAATGAACCAGCAGCCTATTCCACAGTGAGCTGCACCTCAGCAACTCTTGGTTTCCTAAAAGGAAACAAAGAGCAAATTTAAACTGCCAATTTGCATGTTAAAGCACTGCCAGTAAGGAATGAGGATTTAGAAAATAAAACACATTTGTCCCGTTCTACAGTCTTCTCAATTCAAGTGTACAAAACAATGTAACAGAATGAGAATCTAACAATAGACATGGGAGGATTATTGATTCACTTCAAATCCAATTTAATTTGTCACATGCGTCGTGAAATGCTTATTTACAAGCCCTTAACCAACAATGCAGTTTTAAGAAAATAACCCCCCCCCCCAAAAGAGATAAAGGTAACAAATAATTAAAGAGCAGCAATAAAATAACAATAGCGAGGCTATATACAGGGGGTACCGGTACAGAGTCAATGTGCGGGGGCACCGGTGTCGAGGTAATTGAGGTAATATGTACTTGTAGATAGAGTTATTAAAGTGACAATGCAAAGACAAAAACAGAATGGGGGGGGGGGGCAATGCAAATGATCTGGGTAACCATTTGACTAGATGTTCAGGAGTCTTATGGCTTGGGGGTAGAAGCTGATTAGAAGCCTCTTGGACCTAGACTTGGCGCACCGGCACCGCTTGCCATGCGGTAGCAGAGAGAACAGTCTATGACTAGGGTGGCTGGAGTCTTTGACTATTTTTTAGGGCCTTCCTCTGACACCACCTGGTATAGAGGTCCTGGATGGCAGAGAGCTTGGCCCCGGTGATGTACTGGGCCGTTTGCACTACCCTCTGTATTGCCTTGTGGTCGAGCAGTTGCCATACCAGGCAGTGATGCAACCAGTTCGGATGCTCTCGATGGTGCAGCTGTAGAAACTTAAGGATCTGAGGACCCATGACAAATCTTTTCAGTGTCCTGAGGGGGAGGTTTTGTCGTGCCCACTTCCCGACTGTCTTGGTGTGCTTGGACCATGTTAGTTTGTTGGTGATGTGGACACCAAGGAACTTGAAGCGCTCAACCTGCTCCACTACAGCCCCGTCGATGAGAATGGGGGTGTGCTCGGTCCTCTTTTTCCTGTAGTCCACAATCATCTCCTTTGTCTTTATCACATTGGGGAGAGGTTGCGGTCCTGGCACCACACGGCCAGGTCTCTGACCTCCTCCCTATAGGCTGTCTCATTGTTGTTGGTGATCAGGCCTACCACTGTTGTGTCATCAGCAAATTTAATGATGGTGTTGGTGTCGTGCAGTCATGAGTGAACAGGGAGTACAGGAGGGGACTGAGCACGCACCCCTGAGCGGCCCCTGTGTTGATGATCAGCGTGGCGGATGTTTTGTTACCTACCCTTACCAACTGGGGGCGGCCTGTCAGGAAGTCCAGGATCCAGTTGCAGAGGGAGGTGTTTAGTCCCAGGGATCTTAGCATATTGATGAGCTTTGAGGGCACTATGGTGTTGAACGCTGAGCTGTAGTCAATGAAAAGCATTCTTACATATGTGTTCCTTTTGTCCATGTGGGAAAGGGCAGTGTGGAGTGCAATAGAGACTGCATCATCTGTGGATCTGTTGTGGCGGTATGCAAATTGGAGTGGGTCTAGGGTTTCTGGGATGATGGTGTTGATGTGATCAATGGCCAGCCTTTCAAAGCACTTCATTGCTACAGACGTGAGTGCTACGGGTCGGTTGTCATTTAGACAGGTTACCTTAGTGTTCTTGGGCACAGGCTCTATGGTGGTCTACTTAAAACATGTTGATATTACAGACTCAGACGGGGAGAGGTTGAAAATGTCAGTGAAGACACTTGCTAGTTGGTCAGCCCATGCTCGCAGTACACGTTCTGGTAATCCGTCTAACCCTGCAGCCTTGTGAATGTTGACCTGTCTATAGGTCTTACTCACATCGGCTGCGGAGAGCGTGATCATACAGTCTTCCGGTACAGCTGGTGCTCTCATGCATGTTTCAGTGTTATTTGCCTCGAAGCGAGCATAGAAGTTGTTTAACTTATCTGGTAGGCTCAGGTCACTGGGCAGCTCTCGGCTGTGCTTCCCTTTGTAGTCTGTAATGGTTTACAGGCCCTGCCACATCCGACGAGCGTTAGAGCCGGTGTAGTACGACTCGATCTTAGTCCTGTATTTACGCTTTGCCTGTTTGATGGCTCATCGGAGGGCATATAGGGATTTCTTATAAGCTTCTGGGTTAGAGTCCCGCTCCTTGAAAGCTGCAGTCCTAGCCTTTAGCTCAGTGCGGATACTGCCAGTAATCCATGGCTTCTGGTTGGGGTATGTACGTACAGTCACTGTAGAGACAACGTCATTGATGCACTTATTGGTAAAGCCAGTGACTGATGTGGTGTACTCCCTCCTCAATGCCATCGGAAGAATCCCGTAACATATTCTAGTCTATGATAGCAAAACAGTGCTGTAGTTTATCATCTGCTTCATCTGACCAGTTTTTTATAGACCAAGTCACAGGTGCGTCCTGCTTAAATGTTTCCTTGTAAGCAGGAATCAGGAGCATTGAAATTATGGTCAGATTGTCAAATGGAGGGCGAGGGACAGCTTTGTACGCGTCTGTGTGTGGAGTAAAGGTGGTCTAGAGTTTTTTTCCCTCTGGTTGCACATTTAACATGCTTTGGTTGCACATTTAACATTTTCAATGCACACTATTTCCTTAATTTAGACTCTAAGGGACGGTTTCCTGGCAACAGATCAAAGCTAGTCCCGAATAGCATGTTCAATAGAGTTTATTCATTAAAATGCTTTTTAGTACACGACTAGGCTAAATCTGTCTGGGATATTGTCTCTTTGTGTGCTACAGAGGTGCCTGATATGAGTCAACAAGGTGAGCAGAGAGACATTGGCCATATAATACCACCTGGAACAGTTTCTTACCAATAATGCACAGTCCCTCCTGAGCCCGAGTGATGCCCACATTGACTTGGTTTGGGTCCATGACAAAACCAAGCTTCTTGTGGAGCCATGCTTTGGTTGGCTCTGTTTCAATTTCCGACTTGGGACAAGAGCGCACAGTAGACAAGATGACATAACGCCATTCACTTCCTGTAGAAAAAAAGGATAAACACTCAGCTGGAGTTCAGTTTTCCTTCCCTTTCCATATATTGTATTTTTTTATACTGTAACTTTGTGCCTCATGGACAAAATAACTGTACCTTGACTCTTTGTGATGGTATTCACGTTGACGTTCTGGATATGGTTCATTTCCAGTGTTTCGTTCACTTTGGCTACCTGGGCATTGTATGGTGTCAGAATAGCTATGTCGCTAGCCGCCACCCCAGCACGCTTGATCAACAGAGAGGCGACGCGAACCTGACAAAAAACAAAATGTTTATGTTTCACTGTTACCACAGAATTATGCATTGACAGTGTTTCCAAACATTGCTTGGTGGTGGTTGCTCACCGATTCCTCAGCCTCTGCCGAGTTGGCCTTTGAGTTTTCATTCCCCCGTTCGGTGGAGACCACAAGACTGATCTCTTTTCCGTAAACGTGTCCAAAAAGGATGGGCGTCAGATGATGAGACTGAGCGAGCAGGACACTGTCTTTCCGAGTTGTTTCAGTCTTGAGAATACCGTTGTAGAACTCCTTTGAAGGAAACTCACAAATCCGCTCTTGCTGAAAAGACAAAATTGCAGTGAGTGCTTCCCTAGTTCTATACGAACAAAATGCAAATGATAACAAAGACAATAGAGAATGTTTGTGCAAGTTTCTAATCAGATGTGGAATGTTAGAGAAGAATCAAACCACACAACTTCTACAATAGAACATGGAAATATTTCCCAAACCAATCCATGCTTCATACCATTCTGTACTGCGTATCAAGCATCAACGCCTTTTCCATGTAACGCTCAAACAGAGATTTCCTCATGCCCAACCTTGCTGAAAGATCACTGTGCGTGATGGGCTGCAATTGCTTGTGATCGCCGAGTAAAACAATCTGAAAGGAGAATACATAATCATAAAATAGGTTATATATTGCTTGCAGATTGAGAAACGAATTAGTAATTGATTATCAATTACCTGTTCAGGTTTATGTGTCACAAGGGGGATGAAGGCTTCAGGCTCAGTTGCCATGGCACACTCATCAATGATAATCTGTTTTAAGTCCAGTTTGTAGAAGTTGGGATTTGACGCCGCAGTACAAGTGCAGAGAATGACATCATGCCTCATTAACTCGTGATTCCGAGCTCGATTTAGGAGGTCTTTGTAGCTTCAAGTTAAAAGGTATATGGGAAAATAAAACACCAAATTGATAGAAAAATCATAAAATGTATTTCATAATTATACATGAATTAGGTAAACGTTTTCTCTTCAAATAAAATCCTATGTGGTTATTTATTTAAATGAAAGTAAGTTACCTCTCAATCTCCATGTCTGTGAGATCCTCTCCCCTTTTAATTCTTGCATCAAAATTTCTAATTTCATTGGAGAATGGGTTCTCAGCCATCCGAATAAGATGATGCAATGTGATGGAACTGAAAACAATTTAAAAAAAGCAAACCATACTTTACACATGTATATGCAGACATCATGTCATAACTGTTTATTCCAAGTAATGATCAGTAATAAAACAAATAGTTGTGCGATGCAAATATAAAGCCTCAAATTTCATTATAGTCCCCCTTCCTTGGCACAACCAAAATAAACACTGACAGTTCTTTCTCTGCACGTAGATAAAAGTTAGCTGACCTGAGCTCTCTCTTGGGTCTCTCCTCCCTGATTGACCTGCGTGATAGCTTCAGGTTGCTGCCAGGGTAGGGAAACTCCAACATCTCCATCTGCTCACTGTAAACACGAAGTGGCTTCAACACCTTCCGGAGTTTCAGAAGTTGACCTTTGACAAATATGATGAGACAAGTTTTAGTGCTATGCAGTGCTTGACTTATACTGAAATGGATGCCGTTACTCATTTTGGGTGTCAGTACTGTTTATATTTAGGTGCAGGAACTCCTCAATACTTCTGAGCTAATATTCTATAAGAGGTGCAGGAACAATTTGAGGTGCCGGTAGTCAGTTCCGGTAAGCACCTGCCAAAGCTTAGTACTGGTGCTGTGACAGTGGTATGGCAATCTGACTGCAGATGTATCTGACTCAATGAGACCTCATAAAAAGAGACAGCGACACAGGCCCACAGTGAAATAGCAGATGCAGGCATACCTAACATCATCTAAGGAGAAGGGGGGTAAATTCTTACCAGCTACAACATCCACCGATTTATTAGAGGGTCCGCAATATAGAATGCACCTCCTCTTTGAAGACCCCCCAGCAGCTTTAGGCCTTAGGTGGTTTGGGTCTTTTTGGTTTTGCAGAAAGAACCAATAAACAAGGTGGACTCCAACCACCGTCTTCCCAGTGCCTAAGAAAAGGATTAGAATGCATTAAGATTCTAACTGAACTACATGAGGAGAAAGGTAATATAGGCTTTGTAAAACATCAAAGTGCTTACCTGGTGGCCCCTGAATGAGAGTGAATCGGTTGTCGAGGGCCTCTTTAATAGCTTTGGTTTGACTAATATTCAGATCAGGAAACTTGGAGGAATGAAGTTTGATCTCAAACCTGGCAGATCTCAGCTCTTTAGTTACAGGTGCTGTGTAAAATATTACCACATTAACGTCCTCACAACCTCACTTATTACCAACAGACATGAGACATGAATTTACCATGAATCTATTTGTCAAAGTTAAAACTAAAATGTGTAAAAATTCAACGGAAAGTGAATTTGCGCTTAAATCTAATTTGCTGGTATACCGTAGATGGTGGCTTGTCTAGTGTTGTGTTCTGAAATAAAATGTGTTACAGTGACCTGAGAAAGTATTTACCCCCTTGGCATTTTTCCTATTTTGTTGTCTTACAACCTGGAATTAAAAATATATTTCTGGAGGGTTTGTATCATTTGATTTACACAACATATACAACTACATACCTATATATATATATATATACCTATATACCACAACAAGAAATAAGACCCCCAAAAAAACAGAAAACTTGAGCATACATAACTATTCACCCCCCCCAAAGGCAATACTTTGTAGAGCCATCTTTTGCAGCAATTACAGCTGCAAGTCTCTATAAGCTTGGTACATCTAGCCACTCGGATTTTTGCCCATTCTTCAAGGCAAAACTGCTCCAGCTCTTTCAAGTTGGATAGGTTCCGCTGGTGTACAGCAATCTTTAAGTCATACCACAGATTCATAAATTGGATTGAGGTCTGTGCTTTGACTAGGCCATTCCAAGACATTTATAGCAAAGGGGGTGACCACATATGCATACACCACTTTTCTGTTTTGAATTTTTTAGAAATTTTTTAAACGAGTTGTATTTTTAATTTCACTTCACCAATTTGGACTATTTTGTCTATGTCCATTACATGAAATCCAAATAAAAATCAATTTCAATTACAGGTTGTAATACAACAAAATTGGAAAAACGCCAAAGGGGATGAATACTTTTGCAAGGCACTGTAGGTGTATTTACCAGAGTTTGTCCTCTTGCCACGAGCAATGTTCTTCACAAGTTCATTAGCCTGAGTGAGGTTGTCGACGGCAGCCTCTTTACGCCTGAAAATAACACAGAATCAATAATTAATTAAATTTCACATTTTATCTTCTTTCGACTCTAAAAAACACATTTGTATTTGACTATTAAATAGTCCAAATACTTACACATCAGGTAACAGCTTTGGAATGAATTCTACTGTGAATCTTGTGTCTTTCCCGAAGACCCTGTCTGGAATCTTGGCCATGGACATGTGATTAATCCGGAAGTCTATCTGGACATAGGAGAGGTTTTTAGCCTCATCCTCATCAGTGACCCCAGTGGTTATTCCATGAGCAACCCAAATGAGAGATGGGATATTGCTGAGGTCCACATGCTGATCATCATCAGCGCCATTGTTTGGCAAATCCACTCGATTTTGGTACCTCATGCGGATACACAGAAAGCTGTGTTTGAGACCATACTCAATGGCCCACTGTTTCATCTTCTCAAGTGACAACTGGAAGAATCCACCAAGTTGACTTTCCTTCTGTATCTGTTTCCATGTCAAAGGCACATCTTCAAGGACAATGCTGTCATTTTCTGTTACAGCGTTGGAGGCTGACTCCATCTCACACAATGGTTTCCATATCTTCTGATACTCCTGGTAAGTGGTGTATGTTTTCTTTGATGAATGGAATGCATACTTGGAGAAACACAGAGTTGGGTCTTTTGAATGCTCCAAGCAAATTTCAAACTTGTTACGTACAACCAGCATCTGAACCACAGGTACTAATAATCCCCGTTGTGTGTCAGTGCCCAGTTGCACCTCCAGTGTTTCACCAGACTTTACCCTCAATGGCAATTCAATGTAATGACCTGGATTTGGATTGGTTCTGGCCGTTGGTGTATATTGGAGCAGACCTGAGCAGACCTGTTGGTTATCCTTTACACTTGAGCTGATGGTCTGTAGGGACTGGAACACGCTGTCCAAGTTCTCCTCCTTCAGAGCTGACAGCATCCCTTTCCACAAGTCTGTTGGCACTGATGTCACAAATGGACGAGGTGACTGTTGTTGCAGTTCAGCGTGGATGTTCTCATTTGTGAAGGAGTATACTCTTCTCTTCCATTTCAGAACCACTTGGTTGTCATGTTCATTGAACTCTGGTTGGTCTGTCAATTGCAGATCCCTATACATGATAAGGATATTTTCTGGCATGGAGGATCGATTAAATGGAAAATACACTTTTAAACTGTTTCCAGCTGGGGAGGCATCAATGACAAAGGCTATCTTCTGTGCACTTTGATTGTTCAGCTGCGATGCAAAACTCAAGCAACGTGCTTTCCTCTCATACGTTTTTTGCTTTTCAGATTTTCTCGAAAAACTCAGACAGGACTGGTCAATTTCCAGAGAAGTGTACCTGACTGCTTTATTTTCAAGAACTGAGTGCAGGAGCCTCTGAACAATAATGTCCACGTACCGACGAATGGGCGAGGAAGCCCAAGTGTAGCTTTCAAGCTGAAGGTCATAGTGGCCAACTCTAGATAGGTATGTTGAGTTAGAGCGTAGAACATATGCTCTATGGATCGTCTTATTGAGTTCAATGATCAAAGGCAGTAGCTGGGGATGAATGTCATCAGTTGCTATCAGGTCCACAATTCTAGGGATATCCTTGTCTTGAAATGCTGATTCAAGACTCCTCACAATGGATGTTAATAGAGAGAATGTCTCAGATGGCTGGACAACTTGACCATGATGGTCTTTATTCTCTGTTCTCGTTGCAAGCATCTGATTGGACACACCTGGGTAAGGTTTAGAAACCGCATCCCTCTGGTTATCATCAACGTTACCAATCTGATCAATGCAGTGACAGAAATGAATAGACAGGGGAATCAGAGAACTGTATTTATCTTTTAGTTGACAAAGCTTCTTTGTGTTTGGCTTGTCTTGGCATCTGACTGGGGTGCAGCTGACTGTCTTTGCATCTTTGAGCAACAGTTCAGTGACAGCGTGGTTAAACATAACCATGAGCTCTTCCACCATCTTATGAGACCGTCTTCTACCAACGATTATATCATCATCAGGGGATTTATAGCGCCAGTCTTCCTGTTTCCTGTCCTTTCTGTGAACCTCAGAAAAGTGACATGCTTTGGCGAGGCAGCCCTCTAAAGTGTCATATCGTTGGCCATTATCATCAGAGTTTTGGATGATGTTTTCAGCTTCCTCATATGACAACTTTCTATCAGACTTTATTTTAGATAGGCTAAACTTACTTGTCTTGATGCGGTCTGTTTTCTTGTCAATTTGCACCATCAGTGATATGGCATTTCGTTCACATCCAGGGAGTAGACTGAAATGCTCGGTGCTCAGACAAAGTGGGAACATATAAACAGGCTCCTTTCCAGGGGGATAAAAAGCAATTCCATTCTGTTGTGCATCTTTATCCAATAGGCTGCCCTTGGTCACACGGCTTGCAACATCAGCAATGTGAACTCCAATCTCGTAGTGTTGACCTAAATCTCTTACACTGATGGCATCATCAAGATCCTTGGAATGTGCTGGGTCAATTGTAAATGTTATGAATTCTTGATAACACCTTCGTTTTTGCGTATCTGTGTTTAGTTCCTTGAGAATTTCATGGTCATTCTCAACAGAAGTGGCCCTTGTCAGTTGATACTCTATGTCCAATACTTCTAGTCCACTATCTAAAGAGGCCACTTTGGGAAGGACTTTTACGACAACTCCTAAAGGGTATCGAAATTGCTCTCGCCACTTCAAGACTTTGACAACAAAGAGATTGTTTCTTTTGGTTTCCTCATTTCTCTTCACAAATTTTTCAACTCTCAGATCCTCCAGTTTTCGCACGGCAATGTAGTTTGGCTTGTCCTTCCAAACTGGGGTGTAAATTTTGGAGATGCATTTGTTGATGGGTGTCATCACCTGGTTGTCATAGTTATCAATGGTACAGACAAACACCATGGAGGAATTGTCAACCTCCACCACATCTAGCACTTTCCCATTTGGGGGATGACACTCATTGTCCAAGATCTCCACAACAACCTGATCTCCAGGAAAAGAACGACCAATATTCTTTCTACCTTTGATAGAAATGCGGAGGGAGGGCTCTTCAAGAGGTATGGCGTAGCCTGAGTCAAACCTCTCCAAACTCAAGTGACAGTGTTTGTAGATACTCGGGTCTCTGTTTATCAATGCCTGAAGGTACAAAAGGGAGCTGTCTTGGCTTGTGTTCATCTCAAGTCCATTTAATGGGTTGACAATTGGCTCCCCCTGGGTGATACCCAACAGGCCGTCAGCTGTTACAGTAACTCGTACATCTTTACCCTCGTCAAGAAGCTCCCTCAGTATTTGGTCATCTATGCCGGGTATCTCAGATATGGATGACTCACTATCACTGTTGTCCTCCTCGTCCCCTTTGACAAATCTTGAAATCTCTCTTACTTCTTGTTTCAAGTAATCTTCAGTAAGGGTTTGTGGATCTGCACTGTTTTTGCTGATGCAGTGGTCTATGTAGGCTTTCCATATCCTTGAGCTTTTCCCAAAGTAGCAGAGAGCAGCAGCATCTCCAACCACAACAACCTGGGATTGAGCCCTAGTCATGACCGTGTTCAATACGCGAGCATCGTTGAAAATCTCGTGACAAAGTGAGTCAGAGGAAAGAAGGCTGTCACGGGTTTGAACGGCTGTCAATACTATTGCCCTGAACTGTTTGCCTGTTAAGAAATGAAAATATGTCAATGTTTTTAAAGTATACAACCCATTATTATGTTCAAGGAAAAGATTATATGATGTCAAAATTACAGTCAAAAATATACCTTGAACATTGGCTATATTTTCCACAGTCACTTGGCCATGTCTTTTTTTCCGAAGCTCTTTCCTGATCAGTGAAACCTATCAACCAATAAAATTACGTCATGTCAGGCTTCAAATACAATATTGTCGATAGTTTATCATTTGCTCAAGATATACATTATAAACATGGTGGTATGTTCAAAGGACAATTTACCTGGCATCCTTCAGACAGGACACAAATTGAGCTTTGATCCTGATTTCCCCATGCAGGTGGCCAATCTCTGAGCAGATTTTGCACTACTTCAACCACGGATGCAACCTCTTCACGATTAAACCACGACATGGATGTGTTGTCCAAGTGAGATTCTCCTCTGACATGGTGGAACCTCAGGGGGTGGCAGTTCGGATGAGCTGGGACATTACCTACAGCCTTGATGGCATCAGACTTGCCAACATAGAAGTTAGTGGACACGAATTCTACTATCTCTTTGGTGGAGCGATAGTTCTCGTTGAAAATGATTCTGCTTTTCAAAGCTGCACTACTCTCTTGGGCTTGATAGTAGTGGAACAGACGGTTCAGCAAGGTGTGATTGGAGCGTTGGTCATCGTCCACTGAAAAGAGCTTTGGTCCCATCTGCATGTGATCTCCAGCTAGAACCACTCGAGTTACTGGCCCAGCCAGACCAAGGGCCGTCAGAGCTTCACATTCAAGCATCTGGGACGCTTCGTCAATCAGGATGTGGGTGAAGTAGCCGCCAGGGAGCTTCAGGTCATGTAAGTGCATTGCCATTGCAGTGGTTGTTATGACCACCCTACAGGAGTCGACTGTATCTTTGTCAGGTAGGGAGAATAATTGTCCGTTTTTGGAACGATGACAGTACTGTAAGGTGATCACATCAGTAGATTGTACCGATGATTCCTCTGCCTTTATTCTAAGAGGTTTGATTTCAAGATCTCCAGAGTTGACAGACTCATGGAAATGACCTTTCACATACAAATCTGCAGAACTGAAGAAAATAATGAGTGTAATCTCTTCTATGGTTTCACCTGCTATGTACTTTTGTACCAACAATAATAATTCACCAGGTTTTAATAAGGATAGCATGTTCCAACTATACAAAAGACTATTACTTTTCATAACTTCTACTGTACTATTACAGGCTCTAATTACAAATACTTGTTATGATTATAAACATATTGAAAATTTGGAGGCCACATAGTGTATATTCAACCCATTGCATAACCAATATTATACTTACATTACATTTATATTTGAGTAATTTAGCACAAGGTCTTATCAAGAGTGACTTACATCAAATCATCTCCTACCTGTTTGTAAGGGTGCAGATCAGTACTCTATTGTGAGGCTGCCGTACCAGCTCTTTAGCTGCCGTAGCTAGAGTAAGGGTTTTCCCAGTTCCAAACGGTCCATAAATGAGGAGTGGTGACACACTTCCTGCTCCATCAGTGTCTCCAATGATGAATTCCATAGCTGCTTGCTGCTTTGCATTGAGGTTGTAATTTTGCTGTGTTTTGCTCACAGGGACAATGCAGTTCCTGAAGTCTGGTAACACTCTCTCTGTGTCAGGAAGGAGATCTATGGCTTTGTGCATCTCACAAAACTTCAGACGATTCAGCTGGAACTGAACTTCCATTTCACATGTTTCATTGTTTTGGAGTTTCAGGTCAGAGCAGCATCTTTCAGACAGCTTCAAGTGCATTTTATTCTTACTTGTGGCGTCTTTGAGGATGATGGCTTCGTAGACCTTGTGACTTTGATTATCTGAAGATACTGGTCCTATGAGAGCTGATTGGATGCTTCGTCTCAGCATCAAACCCTCTGGGGTGTCTGGGGTGAGATTATAAGGAACTGAGACAGCACAGAATAGTTCCCCCAGAGGAGCTATCTTCATCCCGAACTGAGGGTCGTCTACAGTGGCCTCTAGGGTGACCGACAAACTGATGGTTGTTTGAACGTTGAGTCTAAAAAGGTATTAGAATGTGGAGAGATTTACTGTAGGTAGGTTGATTGCCATTTTAACTCATGTATATTTAACATTGTAAATGTTTCACTATATAGTACTCAATAAATACTATAATTGCTCTCATTACCTTGAAACCACCTGATCTTCTGCCTGCTCCTCTGTGTACAGGAAGCTGTGCATTCTCTCTTTGTAGTTCTGGTGATTTATGGGCGTGTTGCGGTCATCAAGTGGTTTATATGGCGTACAAATCTGAGGCTCATATTCCATAAGCAGCTTTTCCTGTGCCTTTGTCTTCTCCATATATGGGATGATGTCCCTGTTCCCCTGATGCCAGCGTTCTTGATTTAAAGATGGATGGATGTTGTCCTCTGGTGGCACCACTAGCTGAATGGAAGGCTCTTTTCCAACATTAACTTTGAGTTTCTGCAAGAGCACTGGCCTTGTGTCAAAGTCGAACACCAACCACTGTTGGTAAAGACCCGGATTGTTGGACTTGAAGGACACGGTGATGTCATAGGTCATGTCTGAGTTACAGAACGATTCACCCGTGGAGTAAGTGCAGGGCTCAGGACTGTTTTCATCCAGGGAGAAAGAGGCTCCCGGTTCCTGTTTCAGTAGTGATACATGTGCAAGTTGTTTCTGTAAAAAAGCATTGGACACAATTCATTAGGTGCCACTACTACAATATTGTGACTTAAGCAATTTGGACACAATTCCTGTTGCAGATGGAAGTTGCAAGTGACATCATCTCAAGCAACTTTGCAGCTACATGAAGCAATTCAAACGCAATGGAAATTGCATGCAACATCACATCATGGTATCATAAATGATTTGTTTATCCAAACATTTGATAATTGTAACACCATCAATATAGACAAAATGCTGGCTGTACAATTTAGTTAGATAGCCAAAATGTTGCCTAATTGCCAATCATGTTTTCACAAGCTAGCTAGTTAATCAAGCGACCGCCGAGCTAAGCTTGCTAGCTAGTGCAGTTGATGTTGAACAATGTCATTTAAAACTGGACAGAGAGGTCTGTGTTCACTTTTCAAATGAAACATATTGACTGCCAGACTATGTACATGAACCATGACTAGCCATGGTGTCTATAATATTTTTGCCATGTATCTTTGGTCAGGGTTTACAGCAGCACTGACAGTTGTGTTGACATGACAACTGGGTCAGAGTTCCGATCAGAACGATATGAAGAGTCATGTAAACCTTTTCCTGCTGACTGGACATTGCATACAGTCATTTCTGTGAAATAGGATGGATTTCTATCTCTTGCGATGCAATGCAACTACGACGACGACAACACTGAGCAAACGAGATGCAGTAAAAGTGCAGTAAATGCAGTCGATTGTGGTATATTGGACGCAGTAATTGCAGAATAACTGTAGTTGTACTGTAGTTGTACTGTAGCACTGAGTGACAACTTTGCATGGAGTACTCTTTGAAGTACAACAAGTTAATAATGGTATGTTAGCCTTACCTCCGACTGTATTCTGAACTTCCATGTCAGCGGCACATTTTCTCTTTGACCTGAAATCATCATGTCCTTGTCACACCTGATATTGACACCAGACACTGCCTCAGACATCTGAAAATGGAAGGTATAATCACAATGGCACAGAACGTTTCAGTTTGTGTTAAAAAGCTTGCAATATTTTATACAGTGTTGATGTAATTATTGTATCAAGGTAATTTGCTTAAAAATCAACTTCTGTTGGACCAAATCCCTTCCATGCTTCAAATCAGTTGACCTGGAATGACTCCAGTCTAGCGGTCCAGTGCTGAGGCGCCACTACAGCCTTGGGTTCAATTCAAGACTGTGTCATAGCTGGCCATGACCGGGAGCTCCATAGGGTGGCACACAATTAGCCCAGCGCCATCTGGGTTAGGGGAGGGTTTGGCAGAGGGGGCTTTCCTTGGCTCATCGTGCTCTAGCGACTCTTTGTGGCGGGCCAGGTGCCTGCAAGCTGACTTTGGTCATCATTCGAACAGTATTTCCTCTGACACATTGGCGCGGCTGGCTTTCGGTTTAACCGAGCAGTGTGTTAAGAAGCAGTGTGGCTTGACGGGTCATGTTTCTGAGGACGCATGTCTCTCCCATGTCCGTTGCAGTGGTGAGACAAGATCGTAACTAGCAATTGAATATCATGAAATTTGGAAGAAAAATGGGGTAAAAAAAAGCTTTTACGGTCAGGAAACGTATGGCTTTGTTCCCAGAACCAATGGGACACCACAAATATACGTTCACAGAACTTCCAAGGAACCAAATGTGCTAGCTTGAAGTCCATAGAAATCATCGATAAATAATATATTTAACAAATAAAAATGTAAAGATTTCTAGGAGTATAAGGCATTACCAGGTACTGTTCATGGCCCTCTCATGAAGATAGATATGTTTTATATGGCCAACCACTTAATATTAACATTAAACAGGTTATTAAATAGCAGTTAGCTGGTTTTCAATTTATTTTATTTGAATACACTGTGATTAGTTGATACAAAGCAGTACAGAGAAAATAAGCCATTCTTTCTTGGACTAAGCAGCCTACCTATCTAGCTAAGTCAATCTAGCTAATGTTAAGGTTGCTGTTGGAAGAAAATCTCTTAATTCCCAGTACCTCCCCTCAATGTACCCTGCACATTTCATGATTCTAGGACAAAGAAAAAATATTTTAAAAAGTGTTTGAAGTTTCGAATTTGTATGCTCATTTTTATCCAATTTCCAAAACAATTTCAATTTTGGAGATACAAGGTTTTCTTCCGACAGAGACAATGTGTTGTTCTTGGTTGGCCCATTTTTATACCTAGTCTAGAAAGTTAGTTCATAGTAGCTATGTTTCACAAGAAAAATTACCTAATGTAGCTAACACTAATTAGTGCTTGCAAATGCACATCTCTCAACAACTGAATCTAGCTAGCTGGCTGGTGAGTAGGCTAGATCTGATTTGACAACTAGTAGGCTAACTTGTTGAGATAGCTAATGATTATTTTACTAATATAAAAAACTGGCTAACCAATAGTAGGCCTATATTTGTGTTAGCTATTGACAACATTAGCTAGATCATTTATTGAATGTGGTAGGTTGATAAGATTCTAATAACTTTCCTATGATTTGTGTTGCAGCTGTTCAGTTGTGCAAGGAAAAAAATCATGACTTCACTCAAGTTGTGTCCTTCCCCACTTCAATGTGTTGTCACCCCTTTGTAAAAACCAATCACAGTGTCGGATGAACAAAAACCGAATAAACAAATAAATAAAATACACATAAATCATAATCAGAACAATGTACACTACCGTTCAAAAGTTGAGTCAATTTGAAATGTCCTTGTTTTTCAAAGAAAAACATCTTTTTTTCTCCATTAAAATAACATAACATTTATCAGAAATACAGTGTAGACATTGTTAATGTTATAAATTACTATTGTAGCTGGAAACAGCTGATTTATAATGGAATATCTACATAGGCGTACATAGGTCCATTATCAGCAACCATCACTCCTGTGTTCCAATGGCATGTCATGAGTCACCTCTTCACTGTTGACGTTGAGATTGGTGTTTTGCTGGTACAATTTAATGAAGCTGCCAGTTGAGGACTTGTGAGGCATCTGTTTCTCAAACTAGACACTCTAATGTACTTGTCATCTTGCTCAGTTGTGCACCGGGGCCTACCACTCCTTTCTATTCTGGTTAGAGGCCGTTTGCGCTGTTCTGTGAAGGGAGTAGTACATAGCGTTGTACGAGATCTTCAATTTCTTGGTAATTTATCGCATGGAATGGTCTTCATTTCTCAGAACGAGAATAGACTAACGAGTTTCGAGCCTGTAATCGAACTCACAAATGCTGATGCTCCAGATACTCAACTCGTCTAAAGAAGGCCAGTTGTATTGCCTCTTTAATCAGCACAAAAGTTTTTAGCTGCGCTAACATAATTGCAAAAGTGTTTTCTAAGGATCAATTAGACTTTTAAAATGAGAAACTTGGATTAGCTAACACAACGTGCCATTGGAACACAGGAGTGATGGTTGCTGATAATGGGGCTATGTATGCCTATGTAGATATTCCATGAAAAATCAGCTACAATAGTCCAGCTACAATAGTAATTTACAACATTAACAATGTCTACACTGTATTTCTGATCAATTTGATGTTTTTTTTAATGGATTTATTATTTATTTTTCTTTGAAAAACAAGGACATTTTTTGAACGGTAGTGTAAATATATATATTTAATAGAAATGGCCTTACAATATCAGCCTTTTTAATTATATCCTTGTACTCTCTCAGTAGATTGCCCTGGTATGAAAGTAAACCCTGCTCTTCAGCAGCAATAACTGTCTTCCGATCAGTCTTGTCTCTTGTGCGCCACTCCTGTAGTTCTTCCGCTGAGTGAGCATCAACACAGTTGCTCCCAAGCTCACATGTAGAGGCCCTCCTATAGATAAATTACATTACATTTCATGTTTTAGAAATATTAGACATTAGATATCCAACTATAAGTGTCTGAAGAATAGGATCAGACTCATTTTATCACTGGCACAGTTATGCTGGGCTGTGATCTAGTCAGAGGAGACTTAGTGTATATTGTGTTGAAAAACGGCATTGTCTTCTTTTCAGTGTGCTGTCTACTTACTAATTTGTTTGCTATATAGGCCTACTGTGGAATATACAATTAGTATACAAAACATTAGGAATACATGCTCTTTCCATGACATAGACTGACCAGGTGAATCCAGGTCAAAGTTATGATCCCTTATTGATGTCCTTTGTTAAAACTTCTTTGGTGTAGGGGGCAGTATTTTCGGATGAAAAGCATGCCCAGAGTAAACTGCCTGCTACTCAGGCCCAGAAGCTAGGATATGCATATTATTAGTAGATTTGGATAGAAAACACTCTGACGTTTTTAAAACTGTTTGAATGATGTCTGTGAGTATAACAGAACTCATTTGGCAGGCAAAAACCTGAGAAAAATCCAACAAGGAAGTGGAAAATCTTTTTCATGTGATTTTCTATCCAATATATAGTGTCCATGGGTTCATATTGCACTCCCTAAGGCTTCCACTAGATGTCAACAGTCTTTAGAACTTTGTTTCAGCTATGAAGGGGGAGCAAATAAGAGCTGTTTGAATCAGGGGTCTGGCTGAAAGCCATTAGTTTAGTCACGCGCACGGCCTTGAGCGCAAGCTCCGTTCCTTTTCATTTCTAAAGACAAAGGAATTGTCTGGTTGGAATATTATTGAAGATTTATGATAAGAAGCATCCTAAAGATTGATTCTATACATTGTTTGACATGTTTCTACAAACTGTAATAGAACTTTTTTGACTTTTCGTCTAGACTTTGTGCTCGCGCCTTGTGCATTTTGATTACTGGACTAAACACATGAACAAAAAGGAGGTATTTGGACATAAATATGAACTTTATCGAACAAAACATACATGTATTGTGTAACATGAAGTCCTATGAGTGCCATCTGATGAAGATCATCAAAGTTAGTGATTAATTCTGACTTTTGTGAGCCCTCTCCTTGGATGGAAAATGGCTGTATGGTTTTTTGTGACTAGGCACTGACCTCCTAACATAATCGCATGGTGTGTTTTCGCAGTAACGCCTTTTTGAAATCAGACACTGTGGTTGGATTTACAAGAAGTTTATCTTTAAAATGGTGTATAATACTTGTATGTTTGAGGAATTTTAATTATGGGATTTCTGTTCTTTTGAATTTGGCGCCCTGCAATTTCACTCGCTGTTGTCGAGGTTGGACGCTACCGTCCCACTTGTACAAGAGAGGTTAAATCAGCTTCAAACAGTGTAGATGAAGGGGAGGAGACAGGGTAAAGAAGGATGTTTAAGCCTTGAAACAATTGAGAGATAGATTGTGTATGTGTGCCATTCAGACAGTGAATGGGCAAGATAAATATTTAAGTGCCTTTGAACGGGGTATGGTAGTAGGTGCCAGGCGCACCGGTTTGTGTCAAGAACTGAATCCCTGCTGGGTTCTCACGCTTAACAGTTTCCTGTCTGTATCAAGAATGGTCCACCACCCAAAGGACATCCAGCTATGTTGACAACTCCAGCCTTACTTTTGTTATGACTTTTATTTCGCCTAAATGTATTGAGGCACTGTTATTTTGTATCCTGGAGACTTTTATTGTGAAAGCAATAGTATTCACAGGAGCACCTGCAAATTTTGAGAGAGGGGGAAGGAGACTGCTTGGCTATATCTCTTGGTCCAGGAGAAATTAAATCACAAGCAATATTTTTCTGTTATAACCCATGTTAAAAAAAGTTCTGTTGAACCCACAAGTCCTCCGATGGAGATAGGGTTAAATACCTACAACAAGAAATAAGGGTTACACTACTGTGGGGAGCACTGGATTCAACATGGGCCAGCATCCCTGTTGAACGCTTTTGACACCTTGTAGAGTCCATGCCCCGACGAATTGAGGCTGTTCTGAGGGCAAAAGGGGGCAGGTGGGGAGGTGTTCCTAATGTTTGGTATACTCAGTGTATGTGTTGTGTGATACTGACTGGGTGTAATGTACCTTTCACACAATTTGTAGGCTTGGTTGGTTTGAGGTGGGTCTCGATACTTCCACTCAGTCGTTGTCTCATTGTTATACTCGTTGGTCCTTTTGATGTGATTGAACGTGTTGAGGTGGTTCTGGAAATCTCCCCATGATGGAAACCATAGATCGCAGGCTTTGCAAAAGTGCTGATGCAGAGGCCGAGAAGCTGCTGCCGCCACCGGCTTATGTTTCTGTACAGCCTGAAGCAGCTCAGCCCGAACAAACCCCTCCTGGCTCTCAGCGTTCCACACAGTCATCTCTACCTCACTGTGTGCAAACCAACATCGATGGGCGCCATGCAAGCATTGCTCACCATTCATAACATACTTACAGTACAACCATGAGCTGATGTTCAAGTGGGGCAGGATGGGCAGCGGCCTGACTTCCTCATACAACAGTGTATTTTTCTCGTCATAAAGAACTAGAGTTGCCTTCCAAACATGCCTGTGCCTGGAATTGCACTTCAAGTTGATGCCCTTACAGGAGTACTGCCGTGGTCTGTGATGCAAGCAAGTTTTGCAGAGTTCCATGAACGTGCCAGGGAACTGGCGCTGAATTCTCTCTTTCGTAGTCATAGCGTGATCCCAGGTTTTCTCTGAAATTAAAAGACACAGCATGACAGGTTTTTGCACATATCAATATTTGTAACGTCCGTTGTTGGAAGGAGACCAAGGCGCAGCGTGATTAGGGTTCATCATATTTATTTAAAATGTGAACCAGCAAAAAAACAAAAACATTTACAACGAACGAAAAGCTTCGTCGTGCAAAACACATGCAACCAAACAAAGACAAGTTCCCACAACAGAAGGTGGGAAAAAGGGCTGCCTACCTATGATCCCCAGTCAGAGACAACGATAGATGGCTGCCTCTGTTTGGGAACCATACTAGGCCAACAAAGAAAAAGCAAACATAGATATACAAAAACTAGAGTACCCACCCTAATCACCACCCTGACCTAACCAAAATATAGAGAATAAACAGGGATCTCTAAGGTCAGGGTGTGACAATATTCATTTAGTTTATTATTGATATAGGCAAATGGTTGTATGAGACTTCAGTCCTTGATATCATGCATATCTAAGCTTTTACTAAAGAGATAGTTTAGTTAACCTTTCTTGTAATAAGTACATTAATAATTAATCACAGCAATTTGAGTATTGTGATCCAAAAAATAGTGAAAATGCTTAGAAAATTGCTTTGAAGTGTGAACCAGCAACATTCCTTCTACTGGTCCATGTAACTCGGCTAACACTAGCTGCACATTTAATTATCATGCAAACAGAAGGTAATAGTGCCTTTAGCTTTATATTACTTTCATAGAGGCACATTATAGCAAATAAAGTTGGAGTCTCCATAGCTGTTTCCCAACAGATAAAAGGGGAAACTCAAATGTGTCACAAGGGGTAAAGATCTGAAGCATACGGTGGGGGCTTCCACTCACCACCAGTGACCGCAAGTAGGATAAGATGGAGCAAGCTGAAACTCGGCCGATATTCTGCTTATTTTCTCATAGATTAAACTTTTGACCTTAGTTTTCTGTTTCCAAAACAAAAATCGGTTATGAGCAGTGTGTACTATGTTTTTTAGCCTTTAACCTTTGCCAAGGTGCAAGTCTAAGAAGCGGTAGATCTGTTCTATGTTCGCTATTTATAGATCAGTCATTCTCATTGATAGCAAGTCTAAGAAGTGGTAGATCTGTTCTATTGTGCACTATTTCTATGCTTCCCTTTCTTTAGTTTAGTTTTGGATCTTTTACTTTCGGTTTATGCACACCAGCTTCAAACAGCTGAAAATACAATATTTTTGGTTATTGAAAATACTTTTCACAGTGGTTTAGATGGTAGAATGATTCTCTACACTATACATTGCTTGTTTTGTCACATAAACTGAAATTAGGCGAACTAATGGAATTTTAACAACCAGGAAATGGAGGTGCGATTTCTGCATATTGCACCTTTAATTGTTATAGTATCTGTAAAATAGGACTGGCTGTAACCAGAAATATATATATGTTTACTCTGCTTGACTTGGACCTTGCTTTGTACCTGTCACCAAAATGATCAAATGATCTCAATAAAAGTTTCTTCAAAACAATATCCTCTAAATAGCAAAATATATGATTAAGAAATATATATACAGGTGTGTGTATATATATATGTGTTTGTGTATATATATATATATATATATATGTGTGTATGTGTATATATATATGTATGTATGTATGTATGTATGTATGTATGTATGTATGTATGTATGTATGTATGTATGTATGTATGTATGTATGTATGTATGTGCGTATATATATATATATATATATATATATATATACACACACATTTTTTTGTTAATTAATATAGCTATAAAGCTATTCTCAATTCAACAGGCTAACTGGTCTCAATTAACCAATTGCAGACAACATTAACATTAAGCAATACAGATATAGCTATGATATAGCAGGTGTGTGGTATGTGCATTGGGCGGTTGCTGGATCGAATCCCAGAGCTGACAAGGTAAAAATCTGTCGTTCTGGCACTGTTGATGTTGATTAAGGCAGCCATCGGCACCTCTCTGATTCAGAGGGGTTGGGTTAAATGCAGAAGACACATTTCAGTTGAACACATTCAGTTGTACAACTGACTAGGTCTCCCCCTATCTCATTAAAAAACATTCTGTGACTCCTGAGATATTCAAATCTCTGAAGGTATACTGTAAGTCACACGAAGCGAGCAAGAAAATAGTAACATTAACTGCCAATTGATTAATTTGTACACTGACAACATCTACAGCTGGATGTGGTATGACACATGAATGCAGAGCAATCTCAATGAAGTATTAAAAAACATGTTAGAGACATCATTAGGCCATCTGTCTATATTACTTCATGTGTATGAACCATTTACCTTTCCACTATCAACATAATGAACAACAACAGGAATATAAAAATATACTTGCCTCTTAGGAAAATGTGAAATGTACCATGGCTATGATGTGTTGTCCTCTTGAAATAAAATCTGTGAAATTATTCATAAGCTCATGTTACACTACAGTTCCGACACACTTCTAGGCTGAATATCATAATGTCTTGTATTGGATTAGAAACACTTCAGGAAGTGCTGCAGTATTTATCGTGTATGTCAACAACCACTAGATCCCTCCCTAGTAACAACAACAACATTACAACACTACTCTGTCAGTTTCGTTTTTTTTCTGAAATGAAACCTAAAACATACTGTAGGTTTCACTATGAGGTGGGCGTAGAACATAGATGAACTGTTGAGATAACTGACCACCACAGCTGGGGGATGGCTTTGCAGGGAAATCAGGTTTCATTTATCAGGAAGGAATGCACACACCAAGGTCCAACAGTGACGCACTGTGAGGTCATACTTGGCTGACATGTAAAATAGGCACTGTTATTAAACCATAAAGTCAGCATGATAACATTGTGGTATCAGGTGCCTTCAGAAAGTATTCACACCCCTTGACTTTTTCCACATTTGTGACCGACCGCCTTGATTCGGTCTTATGTAGCAACATTTTAAATTGTGTTTTTTACATTGGATAAAAGCAGTGACACAGAGCTACAACATGGTATATCATACACTGCATTTGAGGAGCAGTGGGGAAGTAATTCTGCTTTGGAAGCTGATAAACTTTTGAGAAAACGGCCTTGACTGCTTTTGTTAGGGCAGATTGCTCGGATCAATCCTTAAAGAGATGGGCGGGGCTTGTTGTGGAAATTTCCTGTCTTACCAAATCATGAGAGAGCAAACCACACACAAGTCAGAGTTATCATAAAGTCCATATTTAATTATATGAGCTTCACCATAGCCCTGTGACTCTCAGATCAATTCAGTGTCTATAAATGAATTCTCTGAGAGTGTCAACATAATGGCAACTGAGATCCTTTATAGCAAAGACACACCCATCTAAACTCACATGACAAATAACAGATCTTAGGAACATTACACAAAGAAAGATTTTACTTCAGGAGGAGTGAGTATCCCATAGCCAGACAGCATTGGCTATAAAATATCATTTAGTTTGCCCTCTTAAACTAAGCTCATATCTCGTTCTTGGTACCACTTAGGACCAAAACATTATCCAATGGCATATATCAATTGTCAATTCTAGACACTCCCATAAAAAATACAACCACTCCTGGACAAGCTTACGGAGAGGAGTGACTGGCACACAGACATTGTGGAGCCATCTAACTGGTTCCCCATTAATCACACCATCCCTTCACATGGTTTAGGAATAGTTACAGACACATTCACAGATAAGACAAACCTGACCTATCACCTCTCTGGGCCGCAAGTAACTTTTCCCACATAAGCATACTTATGAAAATTAATAAAACATCTTATTTACCAATGTTACCTAAAGAATTCTGATTCTGCCACAACAGGCTAAAGCTTAAGAGGGTGTGAACAATACTGTATGGTTTTAGACCAAGAAGAGCTTGTCACGACTTCCGCCAGAGTCGGTCCATCTCCTTGTTCGAGCAGCGTTCGGCGGTCGACATCACCGGCCTTCTAGCCATTGCCAATCCACAAATTTTCCATTTGTTTCGTCTTTGTTTTCTACTCACCTGGTTTCAATTTCCCCTTTACATGTCCATTATTTAACCCTCTGGGTTCCCCATGTTTGTGTGCATGTTTGTTCTATTGTTCAGGCTGTTACTGACGGCTGGTATTTTGTTGCCGGGTTTTGTTATTTTGTGATACCGGTATTTTTCCTGCATCGTAATGTTGTGTTTATACTGGTTTTATCTTGTATTAAATACCTTGTCCACAAAACTCAGATCTCCTGCACCTGACTCCTTTCACCAGTTACCCACAGCCTTGACAGAGCTCTCCAGTAGGTACCAAAACATTCAAGCACCCAAGCTAACTGGCTTAAGTTGGCTAGCTTGCTAGCTACTTCCAGACACAAATGAGAAAACAGCTCACTGACCACTTTACTCACCCTAGCAGAGCTGGTTAGGCTGTTGGTGACTGCAACTGTGCTGCTGGCAACAATTTACGCTTACTGACACCGGCCATATTCGTGAGCGTTCATAATATTGGAGTCTTTTGTTAAGACATGTAGCTAGCTAGCTAAACAATGAACCATAATCCCAACTCATGACCTTACTATCCTGCATGTATCTGTAGGTCGCTAACCAACCAGGTTCAATGTTAGCTAACTGACATTAGGCTGTAACTAGCAGAGCAAATGGCTCTGAGATATGAATCATAAGTTCATACACGTAACGTTAGCTAGCGAGCCAGCCAGCTAATGTTAGCCAGCTAGCTAACAGTAGACTTTTAACTTGAAATGAAAACAACATTGTCAAAATTAGAAACGTGTATCTGAAAATGTGGCAAGCTGGACTATCTTACTGTCACACCCTGACCATAGTTTGTTTGTATGTTTCTATGTTTTGTTTGGTCAGGTGTGACCTGAGTGGGCATTCTATGTTACATGTCTAGTTTGTCTATTTCTATGTT